>NW_016168264.1:0-11214 GCF_001687245.7 Rhagoletis zephyria | reverse complement strand
TTTATTTATTTATTTAAGCACAGTGCGTAGGCAACTGGCTGAGTCAGTGGTGATCGTCGGTTCGAATCCTACCGAAAGAAGTCTGATGAGGAAATGTGGTGATTTCCGAAATAGCTATCACTTCTACTATTTTTTCAAATTATTGTTGCTTTTCCACAATAAGTTTTCACTAAAAACGGCATCAAGCTCATAAAAATTGTTGAATTTTATTTAATCGGAAAAATATGAATCCAATTTTAATAGGTAATCTATGACTTTTATTATAAAGATCGAAACAGTTACGGTCCATGGTTATATTTTTTTATATTTTCCTGTTAAAATTTGATTTTTTTCATAAAAATTTAAGTACCATGTGAAAATGAACTTATCCAGGAAAACCGAATACATATCCGTAATCTTCGAAAAGTTTATTTTACGTGGTTTGGCGTTTTTTTTTTTGTGTCATTTAACAATTTGAGATTTCCCCTACAGTATAATATTATGAAAAAATTGAATTTTGTTCAATGTGTTTTAATATTTAACCTAATTTTTAAGTTATATTTCCATTTAAATTGTTGAAAACAGAAAACAAATCGATTCCAAGAATCATTTAGCTACCTACTTCCGGGTACATATACATATAAAAGCATATTTACATATGTATATAAGCGTCATTTCTTAGTTAAAAATCCATTCATATCTCATAGGCACTTACATACGAGTGCACTAGAGCTCGGGCATTTCGGTTAATCGATTAACCGAATTATTCGAATCTGACTGAAGTCGACTACTTTTAATCGGTTAGCAATATTCGAGTAGTCGAAAGCTGTCGACTATTCGGATAACCGTTCACTTTAGATTATTCGGTTAACCGTTCATTTTCGGTTAATCGAATATTTTAAGTTCGAGTTTTTTTTTGCATTTACAGATACATATACATATATGAAAAGTCTTGTTACATTCGTAGTACATATATAAGATTGCATGTGCAAAATTAAGGCAAACTTTTTTTGCAAGAATGTGCGCTAATTATTGAAATGTTATTGCGAAATATTTTAGAGACAATGGCTAAAGCAATACCTACCTCTCATTTTCGCGAGCTTTTGTTATGGATTTTTGTTAAATGTTTGTTCAGTGAGGATGTGGATGATTGTAGCACAAAACTGCACCAAATATGGAACATGTTACTTCCTTTTCGTCCTCTGATTTTTCGAAAAAATCCCAAACCCAGCTCCTTTTGCGTCCGCTCATTTTTGTATCTGAATATACATACATATGTGTGTATGTATATATTTAAAAAAAAATTTGTTCATTTGTCAAAGAAGTTTCAATGTAAGTTCGGTTACTGAAATTCGATTTGCCACAATGCTCGAGTAGTCGAAGCAAAGCAACTATTCGAATAATCGAAGGCGGGCGACTATTCGAATACCATTAACCGACTAATAAGCATGCGAACGGTTACGAATCGAATAATCGGTTAACCGATTAGTCGAATAGTCGGATAATTTTACGAGCCCTAGAGTGCACTTTCACAGTTTATTATGCAAACTCCAACTTCCGACTTGCCACTGCTCCACGAAAAATAATCACATGGTTGGGGCAAATTCAACGTCGTTAGTACTCTGATGAACACAACTGACCCGTATGAGCAAAGTTAGAAGGTCGAAAGGCTAAGTTAATACTCAGCAGAGCGTATGAAGCAGCAAGGTGAGCTTACGTATTGACTAATAATAAAATACGAGTTGAAGTAAAATTAGGTGTGTGTGTACGCGTGTGTGTATGATTGTTTGAATTTAATCTTCACGTTTGCCACTTAAGCTAAATATGAGTTGCTCTATAGGACAGGCAAACCACCTACTTATCTGCATGCAAGTGGCCGGCACTAGACACTTTGTCGAGACAGTTATTAACGAAAGTGCCATACGCACACATGCACACCCTTAACCGCGCATGATACTGCTACATACAATACATATGTACCAGCAAAGTATGGACTTTACTACTTGTAGTTCGAAAGTTTTGCATTTTGTGCTCAAATGATTTTTCCATGTGTACATACATTGTTGTACAAATTAGATGCCCGACAGGGAAACCGCGAACTACACTGAGGGAAAGAAATATTAAAATCAAATAGAAACGTAATTGATCTTACTATAAACGTCAACGAAAGTACTTTATATTGGTAAATATTCAATTCAATTACGCGCATATTAAAATGACCACTTTCGTACTGAAAAAGCATCAAGAATAATCAAGACAAAAACTAAAAAAAAAAATTCAATTTGCATGTTGCCTGCAGTGGAATTCGAACCCGACCATCTCCGGATATCAACAACTTGTGGCAAGCATCTTTTCGCACTCAGCCAAATAAATTTGCTTTAAATTTGTTGAATATCAATCAACACCATACGGATAAACATGTACTGTGTATGTATGTATGTGTTGTCACCGCTCTCAGAGCGGCGCTCTGCATGCTTGGAGTGACTAGGAATCAAAGTCCCCACTGGGAATCAAAGTCCCCACCCGGGAGTATGTATGTACACACGTATGTACACGTGCGTAATAAATTTTGTATGAAAATATTATTTTTAAATACGAACATTTTTAAACGATAATCAAATATAAAATATTAATTTTTACTATGCAGTATTTCCCTCAGTGTAGTGAATCAAATTTCTAGTTCCGTACTAGATCTCTATCGCCAAAGACGAACCAGTCCGATAGTAACTAGATCCCCACCAGTTCAAAATCAGCGAAATGTGGTACTTAAAAAAAAAAAATTTATTTCGCTTTAAATATCTATTTCACTCATAGAAATCTATATGTAAGTTGACGATTTTAGAACTGGTTCGGAACTATAGAAAAAGGGGAGCAGAACGAAATAGATCTTATCGGTCTATCGAAAAAGGGAAGCAGCGGGGGCTTGTTTACCTTACATCGATATGTGTTTGGCAGCTTTCTCGTTCAAATACGCTTTCATTCTGCACTTCGCAGATGCTTTTTCATAGTTTGGTAATACAAAACAAAAATTTGCGAACACCTCTGCAAACTCAGCTACAGCCAAAGGTATGTATACGTACATTTTTTACAATCATTCGAACTGAAACACGAAAACACGTTTCTAAGAAAATTATTCAAGATCGCACACACGGAAGAACCGAAAATGCAGCGGGGGGCAATGCCACCTCCTAGGACATCGCAATACTAAATTCGCCAGTTGTTTGCATGCAAAAGAGATTTATCGCGAGCCAGTACTGGGTCTAAATGTACTAGAAGCGCACCAGTTCAGGACTAGAGATTTTTCTCACAGGGTATGTACATGTATACATACATANAGCCAGTACTGGGTCTAAATGTACTAGAAGCGCACCAGTTCAGGACTAGAGATTTTTCTCACAGGGTATGTACATGTATACATACATACATATTTAGATATGTAAATATTGCCTAGGTGGTATAAGTATTTTGTGCTACTTTGGTAAACACCCACTTTGCTGTGGCGTTTCCATTATGTACATACGTGTGTTTGTATGAATGTTTCTGTTCGTTGAAACATGTATTTACACGCATATATCCATACACATAAATATGAGGGCACCAGTTTTCCTATGCATTTGGCCTTTTTAACCCATTTCTGAAGCAGTCTCTTAAGTTTGTGTTAATTTCAGGACATTAAGACCAGTCAGCTAGAGTCAACAAGACGACACCATTAACTATAGTTCCCGCCTACTTCTTGTTCTTGCCAAGTTTGCAACATTTGCTACTTATTCCGTAGTAAACAGTGGACACGTTCCGGTCATGACTATAGTTAACTACCCTTTGAAATGGCTATTGAATTACAAAAACAATAGCGAACAATAAGAATGTAGGGCCCTTAACCAGCGGGAGCTGCGTGCTAAGCGTCGATATCAACGAAAATGATTTTCATGCGATACACTTACAACCCATAAAAGCGGGCGGGTGAGACGCGGTTTGCCGTATGGGACTATATATGTACATACTTCCCAAACTCACTGCTGCTGCAGGCGATTAGCTTTCACTTTGTCTGCGTTGAGTGCAGCTGCGAACATAAGTAAAGGAGTAAGTATGTACTACATACATACATATGTATACTCGTGTGCGTGCAAGTGCCCCGAGCTTTGTGTGGAAAACGTGAAAGTGTTGCCATCATAAAAACGGTGTCGTAACACTCCTTCGTCTACCAGCAGCGGTTAGCTGAGAAAGTACANGCATATACACAAATTTATCACATATATACATATTTATGTATGTACTACATATGTACATCTTTATACTCGTGTGCGTGCTAGTGCCCCGAGCTTTGAGTGGAAAACGTGAAAGTGTTGCCATCATAAAAACGGTGTCGTAACACTCCTTCGTCTACCAGCAGCGGTTAGCTGAGAAAGTACATAGTAGTAAAACCCATAAAATTATACAGAAATAAATTTTTATATTATTGCCAATTGGATTGCACACTTACCTAGTTGTATATGCATTTATATACCAGAAAAAATATATTGGTTTCTTCTTCCCTTTTATAGAAATTAATTAATTTCCAATAAAAATAAAAATATGTGAAAACGGGTTGCTATTACTAAAGGCTGGTTTTCATTATGTCAAATTCAGTGGCATTTGTCGTCAAATAANCTTTCTTCTTCCCTTTTATAGAAATTAATTAATTTCCAATAAAAGCAAAAATATGTGAAAACGGGTTGCTATTACTAACGCTATTCCACAGTTATTTACTGCGCTTGGCAGTTTTCTGGAAGTATATCATAACTCCAACATTAAAATAAGCAAACATAACAGCTCTAGATTTTTGACAAGGTTTTTGCATAACAAAAATAACTAATAACTAAATACATATAATAAGTATGTAGGTATATGTGATCAGAAAATATAAACCCGAAGACGAAGCTGTGGAGCAAGANCGCTATTCAACAGCTATTTACTGCGCTTGGCAGTTTTCTGGAAGTATATCATAACTCCAACATTAAAATAAGCAAACAAAAAAGCTCTAGATTTTTGACAAGGTTTTTGCATAACAAAAATAACTAATAACTAAATACATATAATAAGTATGTATGTATATGTGATCAGAAAATATAAACCCGAAGACGAAGCTGTGGAGCAAGAAAGACTTCAACGCCAAGTACAGTGGGGAAGAAACTTCTTAGTGTCAATAAATCTGCCTCTTCTTTGAATCTCAACCAATTTCGATCAATCTTTTTTCGAATGTACATTAGGGTGGTCCAAAAAAAATAAAACCGGAATTGTAATGCCCTCACCCCCTAGGATTGTTCTATATCGGAAAAAGTATACCCCTATTTTTATTTTGAAATCAAAAAAAGTTTAAAGGCCTGTCAAAGCGCTCAAAGTTTTCCATGTGTTTTTATATGGTAAAAATAAAATTTTTCGTAGAAATGGTATAGAATTCTTAAAAATCAATATTTTTCGATCGGAAAACTCTGGTTCTCTTCAAGAGACTTTTAATAACAATACCCAATTGTTTATTTAACCATTTTTTAATACTAACGAGTTTTTATTGGTCCGCCCATTTTTTTCGAAGCTTTTATGAGTTTTTGGGCGGGCCTATAAATTATAGTTGCGATGAAAAAATGGATAAACAAACAATTCGGTATTATTATTGAGAGTCTCCTGCAGATAAACAGTGTTTTCTTGTAGAAAATATTGATTTTTAACTATTTTATACCATTTCTACGAAAAATTGTTTTTTCCCCATTAAAAATACATGGAAAACTTTGGGCGCTTTGAGCGACCTCTAAATATTTTNGGGTATTATTATTGAGTGTATCCTGCAGATAAACATTTCTACGAAAAATTGTTTTTTCCCCATTAAAAATACATGGAGAACTTTGGGCGCTTTGAGCGACCTCTAAATATTTTTTGATTTCAAAATAAAAAGATAAGGGTATATTTTTTTAAGTATAGAACAATCCTAAGGGATGAGAGAGTGGTCATTTATTTTTAATGATAACAATGAAGACAAAAAAAAGCGAAGTAAAATGTGAAGATAAGCTCGAAAATGGACACAATGAGAAATGCATAAGAATTAGAGTAACGAAAGGGTAAGAAAATGTATGAAATTTTTCGGTAGGAACCGGAAATAAATTCAGTTACAAAAAATTTAGCCCTCGACAGTTATCAAGTTAAAGAAATTTATTGAATAATCGAAGTTTGAGTTATCGCAATCATTCAAATTGATCAGAGTTTATTGAGTTGTCGAAATTTGCGGATAGTTTTCGAGCTATAAAAATTTATTAAAATACAAATTAAATCGAGTTTACGAAATTTGTCGAGTTAACGTAATGGACCGAGTTNCAAAAATTTAGCCATCGACAGTTATCAAGTTAAAGAAATTTATTGAATAATCGAAGTTTGAGTTATCGCAATCATTCAAATTGATCAGAGTTTATTGAGTTGTGGAAATTTGCGGATAGTTTTCGAGCTATAAAAATTTATTAAAATATAAATTAAATCGAGTTTACGAAATTTGTCGAGTTAACGTAATGGACCAAGTTCTTTGAACTTATCGAGTTATCGATATTTATTGATAAACTGAAATTATTGGACTTATCGAATCGAAAATTCCAAGGTTATATATGTTTATCGATTTAGCACTGGTTATCGAATTTTATCGTATCACCAGAGCGTACCGAGTTATCAGTTTGTCGATATCTTTCAAAAAATATAGAGCTATCAAAATTTCAATTTTGCATTACCGGTATAGCAGGAATGAATGCGATTTAATATGAATTTTTGCGACTTATTGGATACATTATAATTCTGATTACATATTAAACAGTAAACGAATCTAGAACTCATAAGAAAAACATTAAATTATTTATCACGTATGGAATGCCATACTACTTTTCCCCACTGGGTCCAAGTCCTGCCAAAGGCCTGTAAAAATCTTAAAAATTGTAGTAATGACGTCTTAGTTCCAAAGCTGGAAATTTTCCGGTAAGTTATTTTAAAACACGTGCTAAGTTAGATAACCACTCCAAGGGCCTTAAAAATACAAGAAAAACGGTCGAATTTCGACAGTAACTGGCGCTCCTAGTATTACGTATTTTACTTTAAGGAGTTTATTCGGCTATTTTAAACAGTCGCAAAATTATGCCAAGTTAAACTTAACTTCACAGCATATTTAACTAAAATGAACTTAAAAACTGGGGGCTTCCTCTGTATATGTCACTTATTAATTTAATATACATATGCATGTACACTTATATTCCTGCTATACTAAGAAATTATTAAACAAATTCAAATTGTTTGATTCATAAATTTCTGAATTTATTTCTAACCAAGAGAATAGGTCATAATTTAAAGGAGCTGTATTGAACTGCAAAAAATTTTCCATATTGGAAATATCAGCTAAAATCATAAACAGTTTTAAAAGAGAATTTGAAAAGCTTCTCTGTAAAAAAATAAAAAAGTTGCAACCATTTTTTTCAGTAAAACATCACCTTCCACTACAACAAAGGACAAAAATCATTTCAACTATGTTTACAATGAATGCCTAACCAAGTTTGCATATCCAAAGACAATTTCGACATCACCCACAGGTCAGTCACAGCAATTGAAGGTAATGCCTAAAAAAGTGAAGGCGACACAAAGCATTGCTGGTGCATATGGGAATGGGAGTTCGTCCTACCAAATAAAAAAAAATAAAAATAAGTATGGTGTTACTAAGCCTTTGACTGGATTCCTGGGCGAATTAAAAAGAATGTGTGTGGGTGAACAGAACGCTAGAACCCAAAAGCTCTTCAGTGTCTGAAAAACAATTCCAAATACAGAAAATTCACCTGTTACTCGAACAATACGACAAAAAAGTACAAAATCATGATAATGCAACAGTTTCAGCAATTGAATAAAACTGAAACGACGTCGGAGAGGCTATGGAAAAATAAAACCATTCAGCAGCCAGAGTATTGCAGCACGCAAGTACAGAGAATAAGTCAAAAATAAAAATCACGAAACCATAAAAAATGCACAATCACTCGTACAGTAATACGCATGCATTAGGGATGTTAATTTTTTCGCCTTTTACGATCTCGGGATTTTTGGGATGTCATTATCCCTGGATCCCGAGGTTTAGATATTCATTACCTTTCAACAGCTTAAATCGAAAAAATGCCTCTATCACTCCTACTATAAATTAAATATTAAATAAATGCGTTTGAAACTTGATTTTTATTTAAAGTGGCGTTATTATTTTTTCTCTGTGATATCAAGATTTATTTTGCAAGATACAATATAGAATAAAACAGGTAAAGAAGTGTAAATTCTGGCGAAACTGAACTTTATATGCCCGCCACAGGTATCAAATATCGTCGGTTTAACATTCTCTAAACTACCTTTGCAAGANATAAATATTAAATAAATGCGTTTGAAACTTGATTTTTATTTAAAGTGGCGTTATTATTTTTTCTCTGTGATATCAAGATACAATATAGAATAAAACAGGTAAAGAAGTGTAAATTCTGGCGAAACTGAACTTTATATGCCCGGCGCAGGTATCAAATATCGTCGGTTTAACATTCTCTAAACTACCTTTGCAAGATAAGCATGGGGTTTTCCTCGAATTCAAACTTTTTCGCTAATATACTGAATTAGAGTTAATGAAAATATTGAATCAAAGTTGGTAAAAATCCATAAAGTGGCTACCGAGATACACCTTGTAATCATAAAGTGGACGGTGCCACGCCCTCAGTTATTAAAATATCGGAGTTTTCGCTTCGTCTCAAATTTTCCGTTATAGGGAAAGTGGGTGTAGTTTTAGTCCGATCTAAATAATTTTCAACGAATTTCTTCCTTGTACTACAGTTATTAAGTGCACCGAGTTTGGTAGAAATTTATGAATCAATTACCGAGATATACATTTGTGGTCATAAGGGGGCTGCGCCACGCCCATTATAAAAATATGTATATTAATCTAATTTTCTGCTAAGTAGTTATTGTAATTGTCGATTTTGGGTCAATTAGCTTCAGTAGTTACTCTGACGGAATCAAGTGAAAGACTACTTTAAAACAAACTTTAAGACAAAAGACTANACCGAGTTTGATAGAAATTTATAAATCAATTACCGAGATACACATTTGTGGTCATAAGGGGGCTGCGCCACGCCCATTATAAAAATATGTATACTAATCAAATTTTCTGCTAAGTAGTTATTGTAATTGTCGATTTTGGGTCAATTAGCTTCAGTAGTTACTCTGGCGGAATCAAGTGAAAGACTACTTTAAAACAAACTTTAAGACAAGAGACTACTTTAATACCCTTTTTGCTCAAAGAAAGAATTTGTGTCATGGAAGTATGAAAAAGCATCTGTGAAGTGTAGAACGCAAGCTTATTCAAAAGAAACATACTGACTTTGAAGTTGTGTAAACCAAATTTATTTTAAAGTAGTTGAAATTAAATGCAGAGTAGGACAGTCGCGAAGAAGTGAAGGACAGTAGTCTTGCTGCCGGCACACAGTTTAAACTGAACATTTGAAAGCACACTTACATGTATGGCTGTATCCGTCAGAGGCAACATTTTAAAATGATTTTTTTTCTTGTCTTCTAAATATGAAAAGGCATCTGTGAAGTTCAGAACGAAAGCGCATTCAAACGACTGACTTTTAAGTTGTTTTAACTAAATGCATTTTAAAGTANTGAAAAGGCATCTGTGAAGTTCAGAACGAAAGCGTATTCAAACGACTGACTTTTAAGTTGTTTTAACTAAATGCATTTTAAAGTAGTTGAAAATACATGCGGGAAAAAGCAATTGGCTGCTTCCTAGGACATCATCGTGTTAAATATATGATTTCGTTGCAGGTAAAGTAGTGACGATTTCAATTAGTTATCATTGAAAATAAAGTAGTTTATAAATTATTTTCAAATTAATTAAATTTCCTGCAGGGTACTGATTTACAGCAGTTTTCATCTTTTTGTAAATTGCCGTTATATGGGAGGTTGGCGTGGTTATTTCCCTATTTCAAAGATTTTCAACAGCTAGGTCCTAGGCAAGGCTCGTACCGAGTTTGGGAAGCATTGGTGAAGCGGCTACTGAGATACAGCATTTCATCATAAGTGGGAGGGTTCACGCTTATTTTCCAAAAATTTCATAATAATACTATTTTTTACCAAAATTCGACTTCATATACTAATTTTCAAGAACTTGGATCCAACAATTACTGAAATATCGTAGTTGTTGCATTTGTCGAAAATACCGTTATATTGGGAAGTGGGCGTGGCTACAGTCCGCCCATTTTCAATACCAACCTACCTTGGGTATAGGGAAACCTAAATACTGACTGACTGCCGTCTTAATCGACTTCTCAATTCCTTCTGAGCATTTATGTATACATTTGTGTATTTATGTATCTCAATTCGTGTTGGATGTTACAAACAACCGTTATATGAACAAAGTTAGTATACCCTTGTACACAAGTGCGCCCGGGTATAAGTATGGGTACCAANTATACTAATTTTCAAGAACTTGGATCCAACAATTACTGAAATATCGTAGTTGTTGCATTTGTCGAAAATACCGTTATATTGGGAAGTGGGCGTGGCTACAGTCCGCCCATTTTCAATACCAACCTACCTTGGGTATAGGGAAACCTAAATACTGACTGACTGCCGTCTTAATCGACTTCTCAATTCCTTCTGAGCATTTATGTATACATTTGTGTATTTATGTATCTCAATTCGTGTTGGATGTTACAAACAACCGTTATATGAACAAAGTTAGTATACCCTTGTACACAAGTGCGCCCGGGTATAAGTATGGGTACCAAAGGAAAGACAAATTTTTTCAATGCAAAAAAATTAAAAATTTTTGGATTTACAAGGACGGACAGATAATTTTTAAGATGATAAATTTAGAGGGACGAGATTTGAGGATGTTTTCGAGTTTATATAAGTCCTTTTTCAAAAACAAATACTGCGAAATTTCGATAATAAAATTTTATAAGGACATTTTCAATAGTTTCAGTCCTTATGCACTAAGAAATTGAATCTCTTTGAATTCTACAGAATTCACCTTTAATTTGATACGCATATATACTTCTTCTCTAAGCACATTTCACTGAATTTTTTAAAACGCAATTTTACTAGTGTCTAAAATTTACTATCGCATGGAATTATATGTATAATGAGCTAGCCAATTATAAAAACAAATTCTACCTATTAAATAAAAAAGAAATATAGCCAATATTGGTCAAG
>NW_016168263.1:10496-19647 GCF_001687245.7 Rhagoletis zephyria | reverse complement strand
TTGCGCACGTTGCACAGATAATTGCTAGCCTCATGTAACAAAGGTGGCAGGCATGGAGTATAGCCGCCAGTGTGGCAAATGAGATCAATGGGTACGTGGAATTTTTTCAAAAAGTTGTTAAGTCGTTCCGTTTTTCTTTAGGTTTTTCTAAATTTTTTTTACTGACACATATACTTCGGTGGATATTTTCTTGCTGATTTCAAATATGTAAATGTGTATATATTTAAGCATATATATACATACATATATTAATAACACTATTCTATTAACTAAAACATACAAGTATTGGCAAAATCCACAGTATTTCAATGCGCATCAAGGACCCATGGGACTTTTACTGGGAGTGAGAAAGAGAGAATAAAACGTATTTTATTTAGGTATACACTCTTCAGAACTCATCCCATTGTCCGAGATATAATAGGCAGAACAAATTTCAAAAGGAAATAGAGAGAATTGGATGGTGGCTTAGGAAATATGCTCGTATCTCTGATCCTCGTGATCCTGATGCATTACCTTCTTTATACCAGAAAGCAGAGTACGAAAATAAACTGTGCAAAACAATTCCCATTTGCTCATCGATCATCATATCATTTGTGGTTTTGTACAGTTTTGTACATAGTCAGAAACAAATTGTAAGATTCACTGTCATTTTCCCCAACGAGAAACGTTTGCTTTTCGTTTGTGACAATTGTACCATAAGGTGATATCACAAACGTTTCAATTACGTGAAAAATATTTTTTTCTGCAAATTTTCATATCCAATTCAATTAAAAAATATTTATTTTTTTTTTGCACCCATACATATATTTTTCTCTGCACGATTCATTTCGTTTGTTGTTTCGTCTGTAACTACTAAACTACTGTAGTGTACTATCGCCAAAGTGAACTCAGCCGTTTTGTTTTCGTATTGTACCGAACTGTTGAAGTAATAAACGAGACGAAATAGTAACGTGGAATATAGTTTATTTACGTACTCTGCCAGAAAGTTAGAGATACAAACTTATTCTAATCGGAGCGTTGTAGCCGCCCATAGGGTTCTATCTGCATCGGGAAGTATTGAAGAATCCATACACCTATGCTATTCTGTCAGTGCGAATTTGTTCCGACAAAAATTGCAACAATGCCGACCATATTTTTAAATGAGCAATTTGAGAACTAAAAGGTCAATAAACGGATTTTGTAAAATTAAAACAAATGAACGTACGAAACATGTTTATTGCAGAAATGCCATGCTGGAATTATATACAGGTGATGTCAGTAGACCACATAACTCTAAATTTTGACTTTATTGGCTGCCTCTTTTTCAGTGATGCCCCCTTTGCCTACATTAAATTGATTTTCCCTACAAAATCGGAGCAAATTATACTGCTTCTAATATTTTCTGTTAAACGTATGCGTTGGGACTACTGACAATTTGAATAAATATGTATACTTTTATTCGTTGCTGAAAACCGTAATACAATAATTATTAAAAGGTTGTTTCACTTCTTCTTCTTATCCGCCATGTTCGCTATCTGACAAAAGCCGTGTTTTAAATTTTTGTGGTAAAAATTAAAAAAAAAAAAAATCGAGCTTTTGACACCAGCCGCTGATTTAGTTGGGACTCGCTATAAATAACTTAATGAAGATGTATGGAGGTGCGCACACTACACCAACTTAATCGCACCGCCTAATTGGTTGTGGTGCAATGGAAAAGCGATGCCAACTAAATCCGCGACCGATAAAGTCGATGGTGTGCGATGAGTCTAAAACATTTTAAACAAGAAATATTGCCGTCATATTTTCGTTGATATGATTTTTATTCCTATGACTAGCAGTGGCAAGTACGTATCTATTAAATACGTATATATACATATGTATCTTAAGAGTGAAGTGATCAGTTATGAAATACATACATAAGTATGTACATGTTCAGTTAAAAAATATCGAAAGTACTAAGCGAAAATCCCCTAGTTCAATATCGTAGCAGTGGCCACATTGCGTGTTTGTCGCAGACGCAGTTTATGTCAACAATTTTGAAGTGAAACTACGTTCTGAAAATGTTTGCATCATGCTGAAAACTTTAAATAAAATTGAAATTCGAGTTAAATTATTGATTTAATTCCTAATATTGATTAGCGGGATTTTAAGTTATACTCGCGCCTTTAGTTCAAATAGCCAAGTAGTCCTTCGGTTGCATCTTTTGTGTTTACATACATACATACATTTTCATGTAAGCAATTGGATTGTGAAAGTTGGAAATTGAATGCAGTAGCATTGGTTTTTGGACTACATGCATAAAAACCAGGTGGTAACAAGCAATTCATCGTCAGGCAGTTTGCGTAGAAATACAATCGAAAAAGGTTTCAAGACCCGGGCGATCTCCTGTAAAAACAACCATGGCGACCTAGTGGCCGATGTCCGAAAGGTACTTAAGTTTCGAAAAGTAATGTCACTTCATAGGTGTATAAAACTTTTTTTTTATTTTGGTCCCCAGTATAGTCGGGGATTTGACTATGCAAACACAGTTTACTTTGATTGGGATTATATTTACACGTAAACGTACTTTATGTCCATGCAGAAACAAGATTATTCTTGTACTACATATTTATCAACAGCAACAAATCAGCTGTTTGCTAAATACAGATAAGTGTCGTAAGTCAGTTAAAATTATTATGCGCATTTGGGTAATGCCGTCTGTCACGCGTGTAAGCTAAAGACAAAAAAGACGAGGGCTACGAAAATGACAAGGACGAATACGAAGACGAAAAGAAATGCGAAGACAAAGACGAAGGCGAATACGAAAAGCAAAACGAAAAATTCTTCGGAGACGAAAAGGAATATGAAGACAAATCGGGGACAAAAGCGAATACGGATACTAATATGAATACGAAAACGAAGACGAAGACGAATTCAAAGCCAAATTCGGAATGAAGGCAAATGCGGGGACGAATACATATACGAGAACAAAGATGAATACGGGGAAAAACCGAAAAAGTAGACGAGCACGAAGACAAGGATGAACCAATTACAAGACGAGTAGACACCCGAGCACAAGATTACCAAGACGAAACCGAAGACAAAGGCGAAGGCGAATACGAATACGCAGAGTAACTAGAATACGAAGAGCTTTACGACGACGAAGACAAACAAGAAGACGGATGCGAAGACAAATACCAATACGAAGACGAACACGAAGGCGAACGACGCTCAATAACGGAGGCGAATTCGAAGACAAATTAGAATGCGACGACGAATAGAATAAGAATACGAAGACTAACATGAATTGCGAGATGGGGACGAGGACAAGGAAGAAGATGAAGACGACCCAGAAGCCGAATATTTTTGAAGACGAAGACTAAGGCTAATATTTAAATAGATAAAAATTCCTGAAATACGAGCTTCAACTGATTCGAAACAAGTTTCACTTTCATAATGTATTTTTTCGTTATAAAAACAGAAGAAAATATGTATGTACATTAGGGTGGCCCTTAAAAAATCAAATTAACTATTTTTTCAGTCTCACGATCACGTATAAATTTTTGGTTTAGATTGGAGACGGTTAAAGCGTGTCGCACTAATACCCAAACTCGATACTGTGATATCTTCGAAAAAAGTAGTATCGATTTTGGGTATTAGGTTAAAAAAAAATTGATTTTAATTTTTTGAGTCATCATAGAGGAATCTGAACCTTGCCCCCTGTGCGACACGCCTTAACCGTCTCCAACCGTTTATATGTGATAACTTTGGCTAGGAGGCTTAGGAAATCTGACGTAAAAATTTGCTTCCTACATTTAAGGACCACCATAATGTACGTAAGTACATATGTATGTGTTTCCGTTTTCAACTTGAATGTGATCATCATATTATAACGTATTCTTTCTCTAACATTTGCGGCTGTGTCTGCTTCACAGACGGCAGACCAAGTCGAAGTGCTGGACAGTTTTTTTTTCACTGCCATCACAAAAACAAACAAGATACCAAGCCTAGCTAGCTTCACCTTAAATGAATTCAGCTTTGCTAAAACTACTATGTACCTACTTTCAAAGTTATCGATGTCGTGCGCCGTCATTGGCGCCGACTAGTCAGCGCGACATTAGGTTTAAAGCCAAAACTCGCAGAGGAAAAGCCACAAATTTTCATGCAAGTACCTACTGGAGCTTTGTAAGAGTGATTTTAATATTTCTATTGTATGTATAATGATATAATTAGAAGAATAAAACTGTATATTAACAAGGTATCCGTGAATATCGATTTCCTTAATACACCCAACCGATCCAAATCAAATTAAAAGTGAAAGAAAACTACTCCACACCAGAACACACCACCCCACACCATTCACTGCCCGCGCTTCAATGCACAACTCCAATATCTTTGGCGGAGGGGTGACGGCAGAAGTCAACAAAACGAAAGCAATCATCAATCTTTTGAGCTGTCAATTTGATTATATTAAAATGCACAATAAAAAATGAATATATGGGCGTAAATATTTTATTTATTGCGTAACATACACGTATGTACATTCATACAACCCAGCTAGCCAAATGCGGAACGTTCCAAATATGGAGTGAAAAAGGACTCCCAAGGAAAACTTCGAATGAGTGTTTCCGGAGCCCTCCGAATACGGAGTGAAAAAAGACTCCAACAGCCCGCGATGTAGAGAACAAATGTGACGCCCATATCGGTACCGCTATTCCGCTCTCAGTGAATTTGACAGAAGAGCTGTTTGTATGACGTCACACTTGTGCAACTTGTTTACGTTTTGCTTGCAACATTTCTTCTTGTTCTTCCATTCTTGCTCGCGTTTTGGCCTTTCTCTTTCGCAAATGTACCATTGTGACGTCACACAAAAATTATTCTCAAAAATTCCTTTCTGATGGCAGCGTTGCAATAAGTCAAGATCTATCTTGAAAATTAAGATTTTTTAGGCTGTTTTTTATTAAAAACCTTCAAAAAAAGATTTTTTAAAAGCTAAATTTTACACTGAAAATATCTTCAGAATGAAGATTTTTGTACATGATGTAAGATTTTTAAAGCTTAAGTTAAAATTGTTGACTTTTTTGTATTTTCCTTGCTACATCATTGTAAGCAGCAAATGAAGGAAGAAGAAAATTAAATACGAAATTCCCTACAATATTATCTGCCTTGTTCTTTCGCACAGTAAAACATATACTCTAGTGCAGAGCTAGAGAGTGGAGGAAAAGAACAAACGGTCCTCTAGTTCAAATAACAACAATGGAAATTTTCAAGTAAACTGCCATTTTCAGATGGGTCTACATGGATAAATGTATAACGAAAAAAAGGATGGTCAATTTCTTCATGATCCAATGACCGTATCTAAACAAAAATCGTATGGGATCACCCTTGAGGTACCACTTTCTGATAAAAAGGAATTATCGAAATCCCAAGTTATGCGGTAACATATATATATAAAAAAAAGTCGGTCAAAACTTGCAAAATGTCGCATCCCTATTTATATTTTAAGTTTATATATAGGGTATATATACATATGTAAACTGTGCTACACACTTTGTGATGACGCGAGGCAATATTCATTTTAATTTTAAGTTGTTATAAAAAGGACTTTATAACTTGTAATTGGTAATTTTTTCAACCAACATAATAAGGGCTATTTACAGCCGTAAAGCCAATATCGAAATTTGTGTTTCTTTTCAGGTATTTTTAATTGAAGATTTTTTGGGATCAAAAAGTTTTTTTTTAGCTTTAAAATTTTATTTTGAACATTTTTTTGTGGAAAAAAATTTAGATTTTTAGGGGCTTTCTCTGGCAACACTGTCTGATGGGCGGAATCTTGTATTCTATTATCCTTGTCAACAGCCACACCTCGAATGAGTGCTTCCGGAACGCTCCGAATATGGAGTAGTAAGGGATTCAAATTGTTTTTTTGTTATCTTGTTTTTTATTTTCATTTAATCTAGTCTGTGGGATAAAAATTCGATCAATTCGAATTGAGACAAGAAGCTGTCGTCGCTTCTGAATGGGTTACATACATCACATGTCTTAAAAAAATATATATTTCTTTTAATTTAGTATTCAAACACATTAGCATATGCATTTCTTTTAATTATTTAATTTTTTTCTTTTTTTTTACTTAATATCATATTAAATAATTTTCTATAATTTAAATATTTTCATTAAAAAAAAATGATGGCAAATTTTGAATTATATAAATTAAATTATGAGCATTTGGGAAAAAAGTCGGTCTATTAGCGGAGCACTCCATCCAGGTTATCTTCGGACGATTTAAGGAGTCCTTTTCATAAAATCAAAGGCGAATAGGGGAGACCCCGCGGAGTCTTTGCGGATTATCTGGAGGAGCTTTCTGGGACTCCGAAATCTCTCCTTTGAGGAGTCCTAACGGCACACTGTTTTCATATACATATATTGAAATGGCACTTTTCTACGGCCGGGATATGCCGGGACTCTTTTCGGAGTCTCCCTAGGTGCGTAAACGCACCGCACATGGAGTCCTAATTGTGCACCCTGCGAAGTACGTTGGTTGGCTGGGAAACATGTATGTATATATATGTACGTCCATAAGCAAGCATCAATGCAGGTTGGGCAAATGCAAAAATGAAAAAAGCCAGTTTTTCTGCACAACACTCAGCCAACAAAGAGGGGGCTTTCCTTTAAAAGTTTGAAAAGGTATGAGGTAAATTTTGTGTGTATACATATATGTACATATATAACTGCATATGTATCCAGATAAATATTATATCAGATATGGGAATTTAGATGTGTTTGTACTTAGGAAATTGCCGTGCGTATTTTTAATCTCAAAAGCGGGGTTGTATGCAAATGAGTGTGGGTGTGTCAGTGGAATAAGTAAGCAAACAACAGAAACGAGAAGATGAATGAATAAATGAATAAATAAAAATTCTGCGCAAATCCACTTAAGTTCTGTTTACATGTGCTGCCAAGCTAAACTCCATGAAATCCTTTACAGTTAATGCATAATTTCTTATTGCGCATACTTTCACGCACCTATATATATTCACACATCCGCTTATACGGGACACGCTCATTGTATCAACAAACTAACATGTATTCACCTATTTATGTTTCGTACGAATGTAGCTACATACATATGTATACATATACACACATTTATCGGGTGATCCATCTAGACCTTTTTTCAATTTACCCGAAAGAACATTCTCAGAGATTTACTTTTTTAAAATATATCACTATTTCTTACCACTCGTTCGGTTCTTCCGCAATTTGATGAAAAATGATTTTCAATTTTCTGTCAATTTCCATAAAAAATTCAAAAAAATTAAATTATTTTTCACTGAAATTGCTAACATTACAAGAAAAGATCTAGATGGATCACCCTATATGTACATATGTATGTGTACAAATACAATACGGAAATGAAGGCGAGTTGCTTAATTAAAAAAAGTCTCTAATGGTTGCTGTTCTGTTGTTGTAACCGTTACATCTATTTTCAGCAATGCCGATTTCAGTGGAATAGTTAAGATATACGTATATTAATAGAAGGATATTCAATATCATCAACCGACATCTAAATACCTACTATAATTTTTTCCCATTTAATGAGGTCGTTTCTAAAAATTTTTAATCCTCGTGCTAGTAATATAAAATTACTGATACTGAGCTCGATAATCAAAGAAAGCGCGACTATTGTCGCCAGTGTAAACGAAAGGAGAGTATGGGGCATTCACGCAACAGAGTGCTTAAATTTATAAGAATATCTGCTTGAGAAAGTTGCAACTTTCTTTTGTTATACACAACAATAGCAAGTCCCATTGGAATGTAGGAAGTTGCCAACCATATCGCAAGTTCCAAATTTTGAGAGGCGCTAACTGCCAAAAGCGAATTCTTCGGTTATTGTATAACAAAATAGCACAACTGATGCTTTATTACTATTCAGTTGTGTAACTTGAATTTTTAATTGCATAGTTGCACTTTTTTACATGGACTCAGAAAGAGCCGTGCTCAATCGTGGGGTGTTATTCAGTTCATTTCCTCCAAATTGTCACGATTTTTAATCAGACGTATCTAAAAGCCCTGCATACTATATATGTTTAAACCAGAAATTGCAAATAACCGTTGAATATCAAGATTTTTATTTTAAGATCATTGGAAAGTCGTTAGTTTTGGATTTACATATATTTTTGCAATCAAAAATAAAATAATCTTTAAATCTGGTCATTTCTGGTGTTGTAATGTAGACTGCTTTTTCATGTTGATACGTTTCAAAAATCCAAATAAAAGGACTATCTATTCTTCATTAAATAAAAATAAAATAAAATAATATTAAACATAGCTATCGGAAATATCGAAATCCAACTTTAACGGTTAAATTATGATTTACATATATTATAAAGATGATGCCTGATGATGATTTGATAAAACAAAAGAAAAATATGAAGACTTAGCAAAAGCTGGGACGGCTATTGCATCCATCGCTAACATGGCAATCCTATGTATATCATTTAATTCTCCCTCAATTGCTAAACTGCGCACATTCCATCACATTGCACTTCTGACGCTTTCCTATGCGCCAAAGTATTTTTCAATGTTATTTCATTAGTGTGTTTAAAATATGAATGGCGGCAGAAGCAGCCAGCCCGCAATGCTACTTTTCGCGCTTCCCCGTTCGAGCCGTCGACTTCTCGCTTGCATTCCGCTTGGATGTATGTAGCAGAGAACAGCTTTGAGTATGATCGAGCCTTTTTGATCACACTCACTAAAAATCAAGCACAAGCGAACGCCACACTCGCCTACTATGTGTTCGATCGAGATGCATACCCGACAGCTGCTTTGGTTACGAACGAGTCTGTTCGATTACCCTCGCTATAAATTGAGCACAAGCGAACACCACACTCGGACACCCGCAGCTAACCCGAAAATTTGTGTAACAATGAAACGGACACCCGAACATTGCGATAAAATGCAGGACAACAAAGAAATTTACGCTGAAGGTAACTGGCGCCAATATGTTCCCACAAAGCATACGAAAATGTTGTTGCTTTGTGCTTGTGCATACGCAATGAAAAAATTAGAAGCGAAGTAGACAAAAATGTTTTTGCATCTATTTCGTATAGTTTCGCGTGGAAAGCTGTGTGTGTATATATTAGAACACAGCCTAAAACTATGTAGGTACATAAGTACTTTTACAAAAAAT
>NW_016168263.1:0-9219 GCF_001687245.7 Rhagoletis zephyria | reverse complement strand
AGGGCGTGAGTCGTCAACGAGTCGGCCCCATCCAGCAGCCGATACCTAGAAAGGGAGCATTGCAGGGTGAGTGAGTGAGTGGCTCAGTACGCCCGATTCGCTGGCTGACTAACTTCGCTCGTCTGTCAAAATGGCGTCACGGCGCGAATTAAAAATTTATCAATTTTATTCATCAACCTTTTTATTGAGCTCCTGTTGACAAGAGCGCCAGAGTAATAAAAACAACAGCTGCATTTAGCATGCCTGCAAAGAATTTTCCGTTATTGTATTTTGTTTTTACTTAAAAACGCGACTTTTATTGATTGTACGCAAAATTGTGATGCGCCTTCATTTAAATAATTTCCTGAAAAAAATTACTGCTTGGAGATTTGTGATTCTGAGCTGATAAACTTTAGGAAATCTTTGTGGATTAGATACAGTGTTTCTTTATCTGTAGTAGTTCTTTATATAAAATATTTTCCAACAGCTAATCTAATTGGAACCGAAAAACTTATTTATTTTAAGTATTTTCGATTATACCAACCAGCATTATCACCAAAAAATTACAAAACCCAAAGAAAATAAAAAATCTCTTTAAATACAAGCTGCTTATGAGGTGCGTAAAATAGGTGAAAAAAGCAAAGCAAAGAAAATTGATGACCTCTACGAGAGTTATGACTCGCCTTGGTGCCCCTTCAAGCGTAGCTATGCTTTGGACAGACATCACTCTCACTTCACAGTAGTAGAAGTACATGTATGTATGTATGTATTCCCAAAACTCATCAGCTCCAATATTTTGCGTAGCATCGGCGTCGTGCATGGCAAGTGGCTCAAATATTTTTGTTTCACCCCTCGATAGCTTTTACTCGTCGTTTTCCTGTAGCCAATTTAGCGTAATTAATTGTTAACAAATTTTCGCACAGATTCGATCATTAATAATGCTCTAGGCAAGGAATATTAATGATGATTCCATCAGTTAGAGCTTACATTGTGAAGAGACGTGTTTCAGATGCCACACAAATTCTGTCTGCATCAGAAACTTTATGCGTAAATAAGTATGGGCCTTTGTAAGTTTGCTACAACGAGATTTTTGAAGATGTTAAGATTTTGTTGAGGCTTTCGGTGGCAAATCACAAATTCCCTTATTGGCGTTTTAACTGGCGCGGAAGGGCATATCAAATTGAGGAAAGTGGTCCTTTTATTGCATATTTTTTCTTAAATTATTCTCGCTTCTTATTAGGTGCTACAGCCATTTGTTGGTTAGGGCCGGGGCCAAAAAAAAATTCCTCAAAGGCCTTTCTCCCTTGACAAGTTAAGGTGGTTCTTCGGCTCAAATTTACACACTGTCCTTCCTTTCGTTATCCACCCTTGGGGGGTCGTAGCTTATCCATCCATATGAAGGATATTTTCACCCCATCTAAATCTTAATGAGTTTAACTATCCATGTCGCTATCAAGCTCGTACAGTTCGACATTACATCGTCCGACCTAACACGGCCATAGATCTTGTGGGGAGTTTTGTTCCCTCGAAAGCCCCCAAAAGTTTTCCATCTTTGTATGGCAAGAGAGATCTCTTTTTTCTAACTACGCACCGAGTTATAAGCAGCCGATAGGAGCTTCGGAGAGACTACTTCGACTTAAATGGAGTTAAATTTTTGGTCAGTTCATTAAAGAGTACTATTTTACGTAACCTTTTCAACCCGTGCATGGAAGGATGAAAGCTAAGGAGATATTTGTGCTTGAAACTCTTGGGTTTTCTTTAATATCCGATTTATGTAAGTAAACACAGCGAAGAATAACGAAGTGAAGGCCGTTTTTTCACGGATCGTTCATTTGCATAAATATGCACGTAATTATGTATGTATGTATGTTCGGACAATGTACACACACGTATGTTATTTAGGAAACCACTTGGCTACAAGCACCAGGCCATCATAGTCCACTTATTATAAGTCAAGCCATTCTTCAATGATGAATGTAGCGGAGGAGAATGCTTAGCAAGTGAAAGACACATTGAGAACAGAGGGAAGTTGCGCATAATCAGTTGCGTGTGAGGTCAACTTCAGGCAACACGGCAGATGCGCTGCTGCATCTCATTTGTTGAGCCGCATGCCGCAGGCCTCGTACAGCTGCCTCGCTTGCTCGTTGTTGTCCATGTTTTTATGCACTTTTGTTCTCGCCCTAACTCGTCCATCATTTAGCAACATCACAATCAACAACTTCGCGACAGCTTTTTAGTTGTAATTGCTTCGCCATTGTCGCCATTTTTATCACCATCACCGCCAATGTCTTCATTCGTATCTGCGTCCCGGCCACCATTCAGTGCATCTTTCGGTGCTTTAGAATTGAGTGTTGGCGCCTCTCGTCGGCTTGGTCGGCCTGATTTGCAATGCACAGCAGAGGCATTTGCATGTAGTGGCAGCAGCAGTGCAATAATAATAACGACTCATATTCACACATATGTAAATATGTACGCACATGCATGCATTGGCCATCCACGCGACACAGCCTTTGACTTTGTTGCCATGCCATGCATATTTGCTTGCATTCATTCGCCAAGCATGGGTGTACATATGCTGTGCATCGGTGTGTGCGCGTGTGTCGCTGCTCTGCATGTGAATGCGTTGGCATTTAAATGAGTTAATGTTAACCAACACCAACACCCACACTGGCCCACGACCCCCTGCATTTTCGCATTTGTGAGTGCAGTTATTCGCCGTCGCCATGTTTGTAAACATTGCAAATCTTTTAGCCCGCGCCACCCCGCCACCCCGCCGCCCCGCCTTTGGCCACAGTTGACTTCTGGTACTTTTATGTCCTTAATGATATGTTAAGTAAGTCGCTTGCAAAGTCAATTTTTTCCTGTAAACGAGAAACGCTTCAGGCGGCGTGGCTGTAAAGTCGTTGCAGCAGAGAACAGCCGTGCGGACGGTCGTGCGGGAGTGGTTCGGGTCCAGTGGATGGGTGGCTAACAGATGGTGAATTGCAAAGAAATAGGAAAGTCAACTGTGAGAGTGCCACTGATGAATTAAACATTCGCTTTTTATGGCCTTTGACTGTGTGCTGCAATGCTTCCGTGCGCACGGTGCGGGGTGCGGAGCGTTTGCATATTTGTTGTTGAAAAATGGAAAAAGCTCGCAGCAGCTTGCATTTCATTTGATGGCAGCAGCACACCGGGTTTGGAATGCAAAAAATGCACCGCTCAGGTAAGCTCTTGAGCCGCTGCAATAGCTCTCATTTAAAATGCAACACTGCATCCTTGCTGGCGCATCCGCATCCGCCGTCGCCACTCGGCCCGGATGTCGTCTCTTCACTTCAACTGTTTTACATTTGGAGAGATTTGTTTTGGGCCAAATGCGAATTTGTTCGGTCAAAGTGGATGCAAGTTGTTGGCTGTTGGCTGTTGACCGTTACCTGGCTTGCTGATCGCGAATGCAAAAAAGCATTTCAGATAGATACACTTGTCAAGCTTGGCTCGGATTAAGCGTGAGTGGCGTGTGCGCAAGCTGAAAGTGTCCAAAGAAAAGCTCCTTATGTCCATCTTAGCCGCTGGCAAATCTCCGTGGCAAGGTTGACGGCGGCACCTCTCCGGCTTATGCGGTTTGCGGGTGCCGCGTGGGACATGAAAGCAAGCAAAGAAGCTGCACGCCATTTGTTTAACATTTGGATTTTTTATAACGTCTATGTGTAGGTGTGTGGCTGTTTTGTTAGCATAATCACTGCGAGTGCTTTGAATTTGTTAGCGGAGATGACTTTGGCAAGTGTTTGCTTGGCGTTAATGGCGTATTTGTTGCTTTGGCTTTTGATAAGCGGCTTATGCAAGTATTTATTCGGCTAAGGCAAATAGTTTCTGAAAGCTGATGTATGTATATTAGCATGCCTTATGAAGAAAGCTTCTGTTGGATATCTTTGATCAAAGAATATTCCAATTTGAGAAGGCGAGTCTTTGATGTGAAAGTGTTTGGTAAGACGCCTTGTAGGTTGGCAAAGTATTTAGTATTTATGTCATAAATGGAATTTTATTATACTTTTTCGTGGATTGTCGAAATGTATGTATTAACTTTATTCGTAAAAATTGGATGCCTTAAAAATTGCAATATTACATAAACAATTTGTGGACTCAAGTTGTCATTGAATTTTCTAAGGTAGTAGAAAATAAAGGAGTCCCTAAAACATTTCGGAAAAGTGGAGTGGTCACGATTTTCATAATAGTATTTGCTGATAAGTGGGGGACATCTTCATTAAAAAAAACTGCTCCTGAAAGAAAACAGGAAAAATGAACTCATAATACTCCTTGTTGGTCGTTAATACATTCATTTGTAAATCTAATTTGAGCACTTATAAAAGTCTATTCCGAAAGTGAAGCGTAGCTTTCGGACCGATTTCTGCATTGTGATCGTGGTCGGACTTTTGACTTTGCGCTATTTTCAAGCTTTTGAGAGGATAATTAAAAAAAAAAACAAAAATATGCTCGTTGCACAGTGTAAGCTTTGACCCATCTAGCTGCTTTTAATTCTGTAATTCGAAAGCTATTGAAGATGTATTAATAAAATTTTGCACATGGAATGTTATAAGATAGGCGAAGCTTTTTACAAAAAATTGGTAATTTAGAGGTACTGTCACGCCACCCTATTATATAACTGCAATTTTTAAAAAGCTAAAATGCCCAAAATTTATATATAGAATTTCCTTATAACAAAGAATTATAAACTGACAGATGTGAACTTAAAAATATTTTTTTTTTTAATTATGGGCATTGCAAATATCGACTAAAGTTGGGTCAACAAAATGCCGTTATAAGTTCAATATTTGTTACTCTATTTACAAAGTGGGGTATCATTCGGTTTTTCGTTTTTGTACTAAATAAAGAAAATCAAAATACATTTCTCGGTTTTTGCGACCGTGGAAATGGATTTCTTGACGCAAGAGCAGCTAAAATATGTGTTGAAAGCTTTTCAAAAAGTTCATTTCACACTGTTTGTAGGCCAACAAAAAAAAAATAATAATTGAAAAAGTTTTATTTTTGGAGGTAGGTTTAAAGGTAAAGGTAATTTGTTTATCCCGGAGGCTATTTTTTCGTGAGTTCTCCATCTCAAAAGCTAAGAGGTCGCCAAAGTCAGTCGTTGTTCAGACAGCAACTAATATGGTGTTTACATGAGGCGATTTGCAGGCAAACTTTAGTTGAAAACAACAATCGCCTGATGTAAACGGCCTTTTAACTAATCGCTTCCAATGAAGTTGGGTTCACCCACCTTTTGATTCAACTAATCGCCTGTAAGTATTATCGCCACATGTAAACACCGTACAAGCAAACTAGCGGGAAGCGGCGCTGATCATAAATGTCTCCAGTTAGATAGAGGCTGCATGTCTTTATTCATTCTGAACGTTTGGAATACATTTTTTTGTTTATTTATTCTTTAGAACGTTCCTGATGATATGTTAACGTATATTTCAAACGCATTCTGTTTATTCCGGCTGTGAAATGCGATTATCCGGAACGTATAAAGAATCGCAGCCATAATCATTATAAGAACACGGGAATTTAACTTCAGATGACATTATAAAACATATGCTTCACAAAGATTTCGAAAAACTTCAGAGAGTACAAAAGGATAGTCTATTTATTGTAAATAAAAAGATTTTTCTTTTATAGTTTAAGGAATGGATTTCTCAAGTAGAAGAAGAAGATAAGAAAGGCTTTAAGAAGGCACAAACTGTAGTTAAATATACTTTGACAAACCTAATTAGTTTGTTCATTAATAAGGGAAATTTTTGAACAAATTTTGCAAAAACTCAACAGTGGGTGTATCATGCAAATTTTTGTATTAATAGAAATTCTCAATTAAAAATTTTACTTGCTGTTTTTAGTGATTATAGTAAAACCCATGCCATATCAAACATGTATGTACAGTGAAACCCTCTTAAGTACCTAACCCACTTAAGAAGCCAACATTTTTGGGCACCGTGGGAATTTTTTAATGTAATCTGAAGAAAATCCCTGTCTTAAGTACCTCCCCGCTTATTTATTAACCCAACCCGCCTTAGTACCTAATTTTTTCGTGCGCCATTTACCAATTTACTTATAATTTTCCCCTTTTAAGGGCTCTTTTAATATTCCTTAAAATATTTACACCTTTTGAAATTCAGTGGCAGCCCTAAACACCTTCGGTAAAAATATTATAAAAAATTAACGGTAATTTTCAGCAACTTGAAACTTGCACATTGTTACACTAAAATTGAGTGGGCTATAAAACTGTATATTTAAAACACACTGTTGTATAAACTCCCTTGGTGGTGTTGCTGGAACCGCAGCTATAACTCGCCTCGGAACACATGTGTTAAAACTCCTTATGAGATAGTGCAAAAGTAAGAGCGCTGGAATTTTCTTTCACTCTTCCTCCTTCAGAGAAGAGTAGCTGCAATTTGACATTTGTGTACCGAAAGCAAAAACAAAATGCATGTTAGTTTTTGTTTTGTTACTACCGCTACCACCTTATATGAATTTGCCTTGGTACCAAACATGGTACTATAAAATATGTACAAATCTGTATACATTTACCAATCGTGTGACACGGCCTTTAGTAAATTTCTTTGCTTCTCGAAGCGTTGATCCATGCTGTGCAAGGCCCAGTATTCAGCGTTTGTGCTCCTGAGTTGGGTGAACGTTCCAAAAGCTGCATATAGTTAGATTTTGACAATTTAGAATTTTTTGTGAGAAGAAATTGAAAGTATTTGAAATTTTTAAGACCAAATAACTCGAAAAAAAATCAAATCAGCTGTTCAACAAACATGTACTACATGTTCAATATGCCTTGATAAAACTATATTTTTATGGTGTACATAACAAAGAAATGTTATTTTAGTACTTCAATAAAAATCGTAAGTAGTAATGCAATTATTACATTTTGGCAAAAATAAGAAAAAAAATGTATCCGCCAAACATTTCTCTTTACACCACTGTGCGGCGAAATTACTCCGCGCGCACCAATGCACTCTCAAAGCCAATTTTGCCGACCACTGCATTTATTTCGCTATGATTCACGTTCTCTAGATATTCGATTTTGTCACAAAATAGTTAATTTTCCACGCTGCGGGGCATCTACCCAACCCAACGACAACATACCAGGTAATTGACTCGTATTACGCCATGGTTGAAAACCATCTTTATCAGCCGTTAGAAGCTCTGCTACACCAAAAGCAGGCAGAACTTCTTATACTTCACCCAGAAATTTCATAAAAAAAAATAATATTAAATTAAATTTGGAAACCCAAATCAGTATCTTGATTGACCCAAACCAAAAGTCCATATGATATAGGATTAAGAAAAGCGTTCGCTGTGAGAAGTGTGAGTATAAAAGCATCGGCATTAAATGTGGCTCTGTAAGCAACCAATCGATGAGCTCTTAGCCTCCATAAGTTTTGAAAGTAAAATCTTCTTTTTAAGTACATAGTTGGTACCTACTTATTCAGTTTCTCAATGAACAACATTTATTTCTTGACGTTAAAAAACATTTATTTCTTGACGTTAACACAATTCAAAGTACCTCCGCAATCGGTTGCGTTTAGCATCATTATGTAGGCTCATTATGTGCGGCAAATTGTCGAGGTAACCAAGTGAAAATACAATATTTATTTATTGCCATTTGCGTCGATCGTCCACGAAGCCGCCAAAAACACACACAAATCTGTCAGCTTATAAGCGATTTCCAGCTCATTTTTCGGTGCTTAAAAGGGGCGAGTACGGGCTTTTTCATTTGTTGCATTTCGTGTCCGTGTGTGCTTGAATTTTCTGACTGGAATGGGGAAATACTCGCATAAGAACGTCAATGAAGCGAATCAATAAAAATGGTGGTTTTCGTAAATATTTACATACATACAGACATGCAAACATGCGTGTGTGCCCCCCATACACAGTTATGGCGTTTCTGGTATTTACTTTCATTCACCTACACTCACGAGCGATTGAATGTGCTGGTGGGTGTGCTATTATTTATTATCAATCCACTCGGCGCTTGTTCGGGCGTTGGCTCAGTCAAAAGCGCCATAAGGGAATGCCGGAAAATATTTTTCAGCATTTGATAAATTCGTTCGCTGGGCGTTTGTTACACTGCCTCTGGCATAGACGCAGCTATGTATGTATGGTTGTTGTTGCAGTCATAAATGTGTTTAAAATGTGTCAACAGCAAAGTGACATTTTACGGCTGTAAACGAAGTGGAAGTCTGGTAATGGATGTAAAAAGGTTTCGAATGTGGCGCTAATTTAAGGAGCCGCTTCGCTTCATGCGAATTAACTACCGTGCACTATGGGAAATTCGAGCGATTTATTTTGACAAAAAGCCAAGCAAGTATGATTTTCCAAATCTTTGCAATAAAAATCTTATCCTTGACGTCCGAGTGGATTTATTAAAGATGTTTGAATATTGTTGTTGTTTTTAAATACTTGTATTGAGAACATAATGCCAGTTAGTTATAAAAACATTTCGAATAGTGGCTATTTTGAAAAATTTTGTCAAATAATAATAGTTTCGGTTGAAATGGTGAAAGGCCTGAATTTGCTTATTTGAGAAGTTGAAAGGAGCAGCCCAATAATTGGAAACAGCCGTTCGCCTGAATTAACCAAGATTGTTTAGAGGCCCTAAATATTAAAGAAGAAATGGTGGTGCATTGCATATATAGACTTTGAGGTATGTAGCTGGTCTAACTGACGTCTTCAGCTACTTTGCATTGCGGACAGTTTTAGCATCAGTTTAGACCTTAAATGATTATTTTATCTCTTTTGTCATCCTTTCAACCTAACGGCTTCTAAAATTAAAGTTAATAGTGTCAAAAATTAACTCGCTTAGAAAATTATTTATTCCTGTTTTTGTTTTGTTGGTTTTATGCCCGACATACGAAAGGTGATGATTTTTCCTAACTGAACAGCATTCATGGCAGACGCAGGAAGGTAGGTGGAAGAAGATGACAACTTTTTGTTGCCGTTGTCGCCCAGGTTACATAGAAACACACTGCAGCCAAGGCGATAAGGTGATGTCAAGGCAACCGAAAATATATTTACAAAGTACAGTCAATTTAAACATAAAAAAACTGGATGTAAATATGTATACATATGCGCATAGGTATGTAGGTATGTATATACCCTGTGGGGAACATCTCTAGTTCTGAACTGGGTACATTTAGACCCAGTACTGATTCGCGAATTTAACATGGCGATGTTCTAGGAAGTGTCAATTGCCCCCCGCTG
>NW_016168261.1:10564-19648 GCF_001687245.7 Rhagoletis zephyria | reverse complement strand
GTTAGAGGCGGCAAAATATTACTGCATACATTTTAAGGAATTTCAAACCGTTCTTAAAGATCTAAATGATAGTGAAGCTTCTTCAATATTGAAGGCAAAAAAATGAATATTTTCAAATTCGATTGAAGCACGGTAAGACTATATAAATGCAAACCACAGCGTCTTGTCGGAAATAATAGCTAAATGCAAGGAAAAATTGGATATCATTCTGCAAAAAATAAGGCGTTTAAGGAACTTAGGGATAATCTGGTATTCTAAGTAGCCAAATGGCCGCAAGTGACAGCTTTTAAGCAGGGATCACACGACATGTACATTGTGACATGTGACATGTGTACATGTGTACATGTGACTGCCAAAATTTTAAAAGTACAGTTTCAATACTTTCCAGTCCTTCTGCACCAAAAAGTTGAATCAGTTTAAATTATACAGGATTTTTTCTTTAATTTGGTACCCACACTTCTTCTCTAAACGCATTTCTCTGAATTTTAAATCATTATTGAATTACTGACGTCAGAGGGAAAAACTAAAAACGCAATTTTACTATATGAGGCATTTCATGTCACCGCGGTCTCCACTGTGCGCGACATTTAAATATTTGAATGAAAGTTGAAGAGATTGAAGGTCTAGGTGCTATGAATATACGAGCAGCATATTTTGCCGGTATGACGTAGGGTTGCCTATTTACAGTGCTTTATCTTGGAAACCTTTTAAGAAAACTTAATGAAAAAAAAATGTATTTCTTCCGTCTTATTATGGGCTTTAATTATACATTTTTTACATTAATGTGCAACGTATAGAAAAACAAAAAAAAATTAGGTAAACATTTTTCTTTTTGATTTTTTTTTATTATATCATTAAAAATTTTTTTTTTTTTACTTAAAAACATTGTCTATAATGTCAACTTTAAGTATCCAAAGCTCTAACGCTCGAGCAATATGATAAATAGCCATTGAAATTTTATGAAATTGTATATTTTTGAAAGAGGAAAGGTTTGTAAAAAATAAAAACAATATGAATAAATCATATTAACTTTAGTAAAGGTCTGAAATCATGAAAATCTCTTCAAGGAAATGGCAGAATTGAGCTTTGTTGCAAGTTCACATGGGAAATCTGCTTGCGACGGGGTTGGAGGAAATTTTAAGAGACTAGCAGCTAGAGCAAGTCTTCAACTCCTGACGTTACAACAAATTCGTACACCCGAAGCCCTCTACAAATGGGGTAAGAATAATTTAGAGAAAACGAAGGTGCTGAATGTTTCCAATGGTTTTAGGTTTATTTTTTTTACACACCTTTCCTTTCTTGTTTTAATAAAGGGAGTAACATTTAAGCTATCATTGGAGGTCTAATATTCTTTTGCAATGAGTGTTGTTGATGTTTCGGTTTCATTGCAAAATAATATTGGACCCTCTAAATATAGTTCAGAAATTAAGCCTTGTCAAACCCATTTAGAGAGATACCAATATTTTAATAATTCATTAAACTTATTAAATAATTTGAATTAAACTATTTAAACGGGTGGCAACTCTCTTTAAACACCTCAAAAATATTCAATTATTCAAACTAAAGACTTTTTAACAACTTTGTTTTAGATATTTTAATATTTCACTGTTAATAAGTTAACGGAATTCAACTTTTCAAACAGATGGCAACCCTCTTCAAAATATTTAGAAACTATTATCTCCTTAATCTCTTTTCGTTTGGCGCCCATACGGTGATACATATTTCTACTATCAAATTCCCTTAATTCAAATTAAATTAAAGTTTGAAATAGGTGGCAATTTCCTAGTGTTTAGTTAAGAAACAAAGCTTTCCAACCCCTTTCGATTGATACTCATCCTGTGGTAACTGGTTTGACTTTTTAATCATCAACGGCCTATGCCCCTTAATTTGGCACCTCACTTTTGAAAAATGAACGAACGGTGCGGCTCTGGTGGCATTGATAATTAAATAATTTGAGTTAAAACCTCATTGCACATCAGCTCAAGCCCTTTAATTTGAGACCTCATTTTTGAAAATCGAACGAACTGTGCAGATCTGATTACCCGGACAAAAAATCCCTTGGCGTATTATATATGTATATAGATTTGTGTTTAAAATTTACTATCGTGCGGTGTTATATGTATAGTGAACTAGACATTTATAACAAAATATTAATTACACCAAACCAACTTTTTTTAAAAGATTGAAACATAAGTAAAAAAATTGATCTCTCCGTTTTTCGAGGTTAGCCTCTAAAATCGAGATATGGGACTTCAAAATTCGAAATTGGACCTTTGGTAAAAAATTACTCTTATTTTTATGGTATATAACTTTTTTTGTGAGAGCTTATATTACAGGTGCTATAACGAGTCAAAAGTCAGATCTTCGTAAATTAAAAACTTAATATTTCAGAAAATTTTGAACTGATTTTTAAAACATTCATATCATTGTAAAAGTATTTTAACCTCCTTTCTTGCGATATGCATATTTGTTTACTTCGTATATAAAAATTTAAGAAAAAACACATTTAAAGGAAAAAAATACCTTTTTTTGTATAAAAAAAAATTTTAAACACAAAAATTACTAACGGATTTTTAAAAAATTGGCATCGTTGTAAACCGCATTTCGTCTAATATGCATATTTGTATACTTTGCATATAAAAATTTGAGAAAAAACACTTAAAAGGAAAAAATACCAACTTTTTCTTATAACAAAAAAAAATTACAAAAAAATTACTGATTAGTAATACAATTGAATACCGTATTTAAATAAAAAAAATAATTAGTAGTGTGTTAAGCATTAATTCGTTCTTGTTCTCCCACAAACCTGTTAAAAATAAAGCAAAAGTTTATGTAACAGAAGTTTAAGGCATATATAAATATAAAAACACCATGGTTTTTGGTTTTTTACATTACAGGTTATATATAAAAATTAAAGGTAATTTTCTGTTTTATTTAAATAAAGTATTCAATTGTATTTCTAATTAGTAATTCTTTAGTTTAAAATATCTTTTATACGAAATACTTAATTGGTATTTTTTCCTTTTAAGTGTTTTTTCTAAAATTTTTATATACGAAGTATACATATATGCATTAATCCCCTTTAAACCGGTACCAATTGTTTAAAAATCGGTTGGTAATTTTTTTGTCAAAAATATATATTTTATAAAAAAAAAACATTTTTTCATTTAACTGTGGTTTTTCTCAAATTTTTATATACGAAGTATACAAATATGCATTTCGGAAAAAAAGGGGTTTAACCGCCTTTACAACGATACCAATTTTTTAACAATCGGTTTGTATATTTTTTTTTTGTTTAAGATATGATTTCTTATAAAATAAAGGTATTTTATCTTTTAAATTAGTTTTTTTATAAACAAAGTATACAAATGTGCATATCAGAAGAAAGGGGGTTTAATCAACTTTACAACGATACCAATCTTTTAAAAATCGGTTAGTAATTTTTTTGTTTAAAGTATACAAATATGCGTATCGGAAGAAAGGGGGTTAATCACCTATATAAATTACAAAAAAATCAGCTCAAAATTGTTAAAAAAAAGGAATTAATTTTTCGAAGACCTGAACTTTGGCCCCTTATAGCACCTGTAATATAATTTTGCACAAAAAAGTTATATACCATTTAAATAAGAGCAATAGGAGGACTACGTCCATATCATTAGGTTTCTAGTTATTTATATGCAATAATTAAATATAATTTTTTACCAAAGGTCCTATTTCGAACTTCGAAGGCCCATATCTCGATTCCGGAGGCTAACTTCGAAAAACGGAGAAATCACTTTTTTACCTAAACTCTTACGAAAAATTGGTTTGGTCCAATACCCAGAAAAAAGTTGATTTTACCGTACAGTGTTATTAAATATAAAAAGAAATATAGCCAATACTGGTCAAGAAAAGGAGTTTCTATTATTGTCATCAGTGCAAATTACAAATCCCGAAAATCCCGGAATTATTTGCCAACAATTCCGGAATTTTTGGGACCTTAAAAAGGCCGGGACCCCGGGATCCCGGGATTAACATTCTTAGTGTGTACTCAACAAAACAACTTACACATGCGATTCTTACTGCATGAACCACAAACGCAAACTGGCTGGCAAAAATTCGGGAGCTTCGTACACACAAGCCGAGTGGCTACATTTGGATCACGTGCAGCGTTGCCAGCTTGACGTTTTTAACGTCATTTGGATGTTTTTTAACCGAGTTCCAAAAAAGGAGGAGGTTATCAGTTCGTCGGAGCATTTTTTTATTTTTTNTTCCCAGTAATTTTTCTCTGTTACTAAATCTTGTAAGTAGAACTGATTTTGAATTATTTTCTTAATAAATCTTAACAAACTTTGTTTTTTTGCAGCAGCTTCTTCAATAGATATTTATCCTTTGGACACGAATGACTTAAATACGATGCAAACCAAGCTTACGCGCATTTTTTGGATTCTTGGACTAAGGATCCCGCGTTCAAAGCCTGGTTTTGTAAACACTTGAGGTTCCGAGGCTTATGCAATGTTTGCAATTGCACATTAAAAGCCAAATCAGGAAGAGCTGATCTATTGCAACACGCACGCGCGCAAAAGCTGTAACAGCATAACAAGTCAGAAAAAAGTAGGCGAATTTTTTAAGACTTCATTGAAAATGTAATGAACGCAAAAAAGTCTGAAATATTGCTATGTGCCTTCTTAGCAGAACGTAATTTAGCATTTTCGACAACCGACCACCTAACCAAATATCTACAATAGGAAAAAAAATATTAAAAATCAAAGCGATTCTTTAGTAACTTAAAACTTGCACACCTGGAAAATAATGGGGTATCAAACTGCATACTCAACAAAATTCTTAAAAATCCGAATAAAAAGTTGCAAATCTAGCTGAAACTTTGCAGATTTTTTAAAAATTTTGCACAAAGTTTGACATGTGGATTTATATTTTGTTTGTTATATAATGAGCTAGGCTTTTATGGAAAAATAATAAACTTTAAATAAACAAAAGAAAAATACACTCGATCAAAATATTGATGACTTAAGCAGCTTATCACAAGTGTATGTATAAAATGATTTTTATATTAACGACCTCAAACCAGTTTACAATGAATTTTAAATGTGCTTTGTCGAAATGACATTTTAATATACCTTACATATCGTCGTTTAAAGTGCAAAACCGCGTATCAACAAAATGCAAAACCGCGTATCAACAAAATGCAAAACCGCGTATCAGCAAAATGCAGAACCGCGTATGTGAAGTTGTAGAAATTATTTCTTAGAGCGTACAAACACTCATATTTCAAAATGGTTATCTTTTTTATAAAGCAATCGCATTTGTGGCTAGTATATTTCAGGACGAATGGATAAGGATTGAGCCAAGAGCTTGTGTGAACAAGTCCAATTTTTGGCAGCCAAAGTCAGTTACGCGGTTTTGCAGAATGACGATACGCGGTTTTGTACTTTAAACAACGATATATACTTATGTACCTTTGTATACAATAAAAGTTTAATAAGGACAATTCTGTGTGCATACATTTGAAAAAGACGTTTTTGGGTAGGAAATGGCGTTTTTTTCAGACCAAGAGGGAAGTTTTCTCATGCCGAGGACCTGGCAACACTGCTCACGTGTGCACCACTGAACATAATTGATGACAACATAATCATTCATAACAGTATAAAATCAATTTAGTAATAAAGTTAAAATATTCGTTTCTGCCGCAATTAATTCTCCACCTGCACCCATATATATTTATGCATTTTTGAAAATGGGAAATTTGCATGTGCTACCCCCTGAAATGATTACCATTATCGAAAAAGTAATTCCTTAGAAATTTTACATGGGCGGATAACCTCTTATGTTGAAGCATGTGGGCTTTTTTAATACCAATACTGTTGTATCATTTACAGTAATCACAGAGTTCCGAAAAAATGTACACTCTTGAAATACTCTCATAGTGAGTGTTCAAAATCGCTTGGAAAAATATTGAACTTTTTTTTTGTGATACGTACCTATCACCGTACGGTCTAATGCACTTATACATACATAGATAGATATTATTTTATAAACACAAGCTTGGTTACTTACAATACCGACACAACTCACGACGCTGTATTACTTAAATATGATTGATTTATATGACACTTTTAACAAAAACATTGATTTGTTTGTGTTGCCGGCTCAATCGTGGTAAGTGCATCGATAAGCATTCGCAAGGCTATTGTTTGGGTAACTGCCATTTCAATAAATTTTGTGTAATGACATTTGAGCGATTTTGGTATTCGCACGTTTCTACATAAGCACGTATACTCTTAGATATGAACATTACGCACACGATATTCAAAAGTGACACAACTCAAAAGTTGTCATTTTTGAAATTAAGCACTAAAAATTACACAGAGCTTTTATTTATCTTTCAGCAAAAGCTGGAGCAAATTTTTGTCATAATTTGTTGAAAAAACCTAAGGTAAGGTCCATATGATTAGCGTGTGCTAAGAAATCGTGTCACCTTGGAAGATCGTGTGCGATGTGTATGTACGTAAATTTTAAGTTTTAACAGCCAATTTCACGAAAGCAATTTAAGTGAAAAATTATTTTAATTTTTTGCATTATATATCGAAATTGACAGAAAATAAAAATTCATTTTCCATTTAAATTTCTGGTGAAACCGGCTGTAAGTCTCTCTTATTTCCATTATTTTTCAAAGTTTATACACCAAATTATTTTATATAGTATTGCCCCGTTGTCGAAATTCGACTACCTCACTCTTTCACACCCTCTCATTTTGTTTGTGACGTTATTTAGGTCCATGAGCTCCTCTTGATCGTGTAGGTCATTAATATTATTAGGTGAATTTATATCTTTTCTGTTAAATAATTTTGTGATTCATAGGAACGAAAGGGAGGAATCGCACCATAAATGAAATTTTTGGGAATAACTTGACTCCGGCACTCCCTACCCGGAAAACGAACAAAATGCGCACCTTCTCCTTGAAACACCTTTTCGAACAAAAGAACAATCATTCAAATCGGTTGAGAAACATAGGATCATTAGGGAGGAATAGATTTGTATGGGATTTCGTTGGCGCATCACTGGGGGAAAAATTTCTAGAATTAAAAACACCTGTGCTAAATTTAAAACGAACGCATATGAAAGAGTTCCAACCCAATTCGTTTTAAATTTGAGTATGTACGTTATAAAATATGTCGTTGTGAAGTGCTTAGATGCTTTTTCGTAATTAAGAAGGACAAAAAAAAAATTAATTTTATGTTCCGTCTGACGGTAATTGAACCCGGACCCTCGTGGCAGCAACCAATTGTGTCAAGCGTCTTTGCAGACTCAGCTACAGCCATACATGTAAACGGGTGTTCAAATGTCCCTGCAAAGATTGTGAGACTAATCTCTAAAGAGAGTATTCCGAGATAAATCTCAATTGGGTACAATTGGGCATTAATTAGTCGCAACTAGACTCATACGGGTATTTTTGGAGATCAATTAGTCTCGACTCATCCCTTACTGGTATAATTAGAGATCAGTTAGTCCCCGACTCATCTCTAACGGGTACTGTTAGCGATTTAATGATATATACGCACTTACTCAATGAAATTTTATGTGCGGCGTTGGCACAGAGAGAGATTATTCGCTTACCAAAACTGTTATCACCGGTTCGAATCGCAAGCTGGCGCAAATTTTTATTTTTATTTTTTAAAATTGGGTAATAGTTTTTTATATCCTTTCGGGTATAAAGAGGAACAATTAGTCTCTTCATAGGACATGCTCTAACAAAAGCGAACAGTTCATTCCATATAAAGAGATCAAAAGTGGTATTAGTCGCATGTTCCTTTGCGATTGCTCCCGGAGTCATCCCGGATTAGTCGCATTTTTTGCAGGGGTTGAGTTTGAACACAGAATAAACAGTACAGTATACTGTTTATTTTGTGGTTTGAACACAAAAACCGAAAATCATTGTACAAATAACTAAAGCGGACCCAATTTTCTCGGTAAGGGGCAACAAAGATTCTTTTTTGCTCCTTTATATAAAGCAGTGGATAAAAATATACGTATATGCGAAAGGCAAATTTATCTGTTTAAATGAACACCACTAATATTTTCTGCAAAAACACATCGATTTACATCTTTTATCTCACCTCCGACATAGAATTGTTTTCGTACAAAATTACGCAAAAAAGCTTACTCGTTCATTTCTAGGCATGCCATTGTTACGAATTTCGAAAGTTCGAAAATTTGATTCGGATTGCAGCGTACTATTTCTACGATTCGTAGCAAAATCCGAATACGAAAGAGTTGCAGAATAGAGGTGTATATGTCGTTAGCGTGACTTTTTTGACATTTAGGTAGTTCATTGCGCCTAAAAATACACTCAATTTGACTGTCCAGCTTGTTAAAAGCCTATAAATATGCCACAATATAGACCACATAGGTAATACCCTGCCAGCCAAAAGTGGTGAAATATCTGGTGAAACCGCGGGTTTCGGTCACTTCAAAACTGGTGACAAAACTGATGACATTTGTATGGGCGGTGTGCAGATTGTCACCACTTTCCCCCTGTACGTGTGAGCCTTGCATCACTGTCGCACTCATTCAGAGACTTCGTAAGGAAAACATATAGCTGCACTCGTCTAGCATTGCCCCATTCTGCCGGATCAGGGTTGCATTCTCTTCACAGCGAATTCAAAATAACCTTGGAAACTTTAAATAAAAAATCCTAAAATGTTTTGATTTTTATTTTGCAAAATTTATTTTCAAAATGCATAATATACATACTTAATAACCAATATTATGAATAAAACTTGTAATTAACAGTAATAAATATATTTCTACATACATACATACATATGCGCTGGCTTAATTCCTTATTATTAGTATCACTCATTCGCACATAGATGTTTAAAAAGTTGGAAAATTTCTATAAGAAAGTTAAGCGATTTTAATAATATTATAATCAAAAGAAAGGTAATCGATTTATCTTTCTTTTCATATATATTAAAAGTTGCAAATCATTTATAATGGTTCACAAAAATTCAGTTTCATTACAACTTTGCAAAATTTGATTGCGTTTTTTCGACTTATATATAGACGGTTACAAAAGTTGCAAAA
>NW_016168261.1:1041-9359 GCF_001687245.7 Rhagoletis zephyria | reverse complement strand
TATTTATTTTTCCTTTTCCTACTAAATAAAAATGAGTAATATATTAAAGTGTACTTAATCAAACGTTTTTTATTGTATATTCATGAATTAATTTAATTTTTTGACTCCCAATGTAATGGTTTCAGTCCATAATTGGACTAGTATTTTTCTGTCTATTTTGAACTAGTATGATACTGGTATATTTCTGACCAAAATCTGACAATTGCCATCCCGCAGGACATCCCCATGTTAAAAATACCAGTTGATTACATGGAAAAAAGATAGTTGGCTGACTAGTTGGACTTGCGCTTATTACTAGTTGTGAGGTAGTTTACAACTGGTACATTTGACTATAGGGTTAGTCTTAATTTGGAATATTTTCAACCGTCTTGACGATTTGACGATTTCGACAAGCAAATGACGATTTCTTCATTGTGTGCAGATTTTTATTGTTGTTCTAGTGGCGATTTTTGATTTTTTTTTTACTTTCCCAGAAAATTATCGGGCTCTTAACCCTATAACACAAAAATCTTTAATCCAAACTAAAAGATTTTTATATATGGCTCATTCCACGGTAATTGATACCGAATGAAACGAAAATAAACTTATAATGAAAGGTTGATTTTCTTCAAAATTTACAAGCCTGATTTTCGTAGTTTGTTGTCTTTTTTGCATTGTTTAAACGGTCAATCGAGAGAAAGATTATTCAGCATTGTAACAGTGTAATTTTCAAGTTTTTCGGGCAAGTACTAAATATTTCATTATATATTGAAGCGACAGATATTTTATTTAATGTCACGCCCGTCACAAAATACACAAAATAGTTATTTTTTGAAGCTGACGAAAGCAAGGCTATGACACAGGCGAATATGTGCGAATTGCTTTCAAGTATTTATGTGCTTTTGTTTTCGAAAAAAATACGATAAACGATAACATTATAATAAATTCGGCCAGGGACAGCGACCGTTACTTATGTGCTAATCTGAAATGAATCATATATCTGTTTCTGATCACCGATGATAAAGGTAATCATAAAGATATGTTGGTCGAGCTATGCTGACACGTATTTCATACGGTTGGACAGATAACAGCCTCATTAAAAGTGTAGCGCTATGGCAAAAAAAGGTACTTTACAATGACTCAGATAGACAGTGTAGATGAAGAGTCCGATCAATTACTATCCCGTCTTTAGGTGGCATAATCTTTTATGTGTTCGTAAAATCCGATTTTTTAAGAAACAAAGTCAGTTTAGTTGTCTAATAATGTGTATTTGTGTATTCCTGCTCAACTTGTAACACCCGTCACAAAGTCAAGTCACACCCGTCACAGTTGATTTTGGTACATGTAATCTATAATTTCCCTGCTCTTAGGTAGCGACGCCTATGACATGACGCATTATGTTTTCTTTTTTTTTTAACAAAATAACAGTATACCTAGACAACATTAAAAAAAACACGCTTAGGAGATATTTTGGTATATAAAAAAAGTATTTAGTAGATATATGTACATACATATATGTATGCATGTATGTTCGATCCAATAAAACAAAATTGGTTTCTTATTTAATTTAAAAGCCATGGAAACAAGTTCATCGTTTTGGCTTCGAATCGAATTTCTCGAAGTGGATTGGTACGAGTAGTAATAATGTAAAAACGATGTTCTTTATCTTAGGCTTAACAAGGAATTTCCGCAAGAAATGAGCTAATGCAGAAAGTGAGAGGATAGCGTAACTCAGGGAGAATGGAACGGAGTCGACAAAATCCCAGACAGAAATTTATATAAATTATTCATTATTGTAACGTGTAAACCTCATTGTGACTATTTTAGTTAATTAATGAAATCAACATTTCTTGCCGAGCAGACACAGAGGCAGACATCTAAACAACTGTTGAAAATACAGAAACAGCCACCGAGCAAAAGATGAAGTACGCACGAAAACAATGTTGTGGATCGTCAGCGCTGATATATGCATATATACGTGTTAGGGCATGCAAACCCGAAGCAATTAAGAATCCCGGAATTTCGGTATGCCAAAAATTCTAATCCTGGGTTTCCGGGATTTTTCGGGATTTCGACTTCATCTCATCTTTGCATTAACAGTAGGTTCGCCTTTTTTAAACCACACAGATTGGTTGCCACCGTTTTTGTCTAAATATTTTTATAGCATTCTTAAATATCCATATTAACTGTACTTATATCTTCAGGAATTCATTTTCCACAAAACGCCAACAAAATAAATTGAGGAAAAACTCTTCCACGCTGTAAAATCTTGTTGCGTTTTCAATTGCTACCAGATTTTTCGTTATTACACAGTTCTTGCGCAAAATATTTGAACAAGTTCAGTTATTCAGGCGGGTTCTCAAATTCACTTCCGAGTGCAAATGGCTCAAGTTCACTTTGAATCAAAATTTTGGTGTTCTTTATTTCTCGTTTTTCATGTCAAATGAATTAATGTTTTCGATTTCAACATCTCTTTCGTTCTGTAAATGAATCAGTAAAAAAATCGGGGATCCCGGAGCTGTAATCCCGCTATTTCGGGACAAGGAAAAATGTCCGGTTTCGCGGAATCCTGAGATTCTAGATCCCGGGATTGAATGCCCTAATACGTATGTACCTACTCTGTAGGGAAAGCTACTAGTGAAAGAGAATGCTGCCAGTTTTCGTTTCAGCCTAACTAGCGACTGGTATTTTTAACATGGCGATGTCATAGGCGATATCAATGGTCCGCTCCTGCATCAGCACCATACCAGTATAAATACTAGTAGCGTCATACCAGTTGACGAGATACATAGACAGCCTATTCATCCCCCGTGAAAAGCATAAGTATGCCATTTTGCTCGCGGCGCTACAACAGTGGAAATGGCCAACAAAGCAAAGCTCTGGCTCGTCATTCGAGGGACCCGAGTTCGAATCTCAGTCGGGGAATTTATTTTTATTATTTTTTTTATGTATTTATTTTTTATTTATTGTAATTTTTAAATTGTATAGTTTTAAAAAGAAAACAATTATTTCATTTAATTTTTGTATGGTATGTACATATTTGAGTATTTAGGTTTTTTCTAATGAAATTAAATTTACAATTATTAATTTATATGTAAGTTTTTGAAATAATTGACTTACTTTGCTTTAATCACATACGGGCTCGAACCTGAGATCTCACAATCAGTTGTCTAAACTCGACGCCCCATCCGACATTTGAAAAGAAAGCAATTAATTTCATTTTATTTTTGGGTTTGGCAAATCAAAGACAGATGTCGCTGATCGCATAAGTTGTTCGAAATCGTCTCAATTGTAGGCCGGCGCTTTAGCACATACTAGTTAATGAACTGGTATTTTTACTGGCTGATTTGGCATTTCCCTGCGGAGAACTGGTATAATTATAGAACACGACGAACTGGTATGACCTCCCTATTGAATGCCAGCTTTCGAACTAGAACTTCTACCAACTAGTTTACTTTTTCTACTAGGAACTATTACAATAATAAATCATAACGAACTGGTAACACTTCTATCCTTAAATAATAGTTCATGAACTATTTAGTTCAGCTTTTCACTGCAGGATATTTACAACCCTACAGTAAAAATTGTCACGTGGTAAAAATAACCAAATTGTTGTTTCGATATAAACCTTACTTTTAATTAGCTATGACAAAACCTACCCTAAGTAAGTTGTGAAGCCATGCAAAAGATGACACCTAATGCTACCTCAATTCTTAAATGTATTTTAAGCGCCTAAACAGATTAAATTTAGATTTAAGCTGATATCACTTCCTGCAGGGAATTTATACATACATATATGTACATACATATGTATTTATGTATGCATATTTATCGCTATTAAATTAGAAGCGTTGGTTTGTGCGACTTTGCAAACACTATGCACCAAAAAATATGTTATGGCGCATTTTGAATTACATCGTGTTGTGCAAATAGCGCAGAGCAAAACAAAGAACCTAAATTGAGACGAAAAAATTTCATCAAGAAGCTGACTCGAAGCTTAATGCAACGTAATGAAGCAACTACATACAACTACGAACTAAAGCGTTATGCTATGAAAGAGTTTCGACAGCAATGACAACGCAGCAAAACACAGAAAAAGAACAATAATAATAGTCACATCTGTGTCAAGATATGCTAAGGGATGGGACAGCAGATGCTGCAAGGCAATCGTGTAAATAATGGCTGCCTTTGGTGCAAATGGCACACGCTAGCAAAACAACTGACTGAAAGCGAAAACAAAGGATGCTCAATTTCGACTTCGATAAGGGTGGAGTGGGTAGCAGAATAATCACGGAAAAAGCTAACAGACGAAATGAAAAAATAGAGTTTAGATATGGGTACCACCGGTGAAATTCTACGCAGTACAACAACCACCAAAGACGTCAGCTACATTGGAATAACCAGAAACGTCGACAAGTATCATGCAGCCCTAGAAAATTGTGTACAGATATACATAAGTATGTACGTATAAACATACATTCTAAAATAATAGCTAGTCTGGGATGCATACTTTGCTCCGCGACCGAGCATCTCATCAGAATGGTGGATTAGTTGAGCCAATGTGCTGCCATTGCGTGAATAAATCGCGCGGTTAAGCTGAACGTACAATTTTGAAGTTTTGGCAAAAATTTACGAAGCATATCATTATTATGATGCACAATGAGAAAGTTGGAGATGTGATGAGACATGTGCGACAGACGTCAGATGATGAGAAGCGCATTCAGCTGAGTCAAAATTTTTAATTCTCCGAAGCGTCAGCGATTGTACGCTTGTTGAATTAAATGGCAGGGGAATGAATGAGCGCTACCCCGCATTCATTAAAGCGAAATTTGCATATCAAGTCGCATCAACATCGGGAGGCCAACCACCCAAAGGACAACTAACGATACGGTACACAATTTCTGATGTTGCCAATAGCAGAGAAAGTGGTATGGGGGTATTCGATATGGCAGAGTGAAAGGACATTCAGCTAAATGCATTGGATGGAAGTGAAAACTTTTTCATTATGATCTAGCAAAGTTATGCGAATCACGAATTTTCACAAATTTAGAAAACAACTTTTTCATTTTTAGCTTCCTAAGTGGATACATGTGCATGTATGTAAGTATGTGTGTGAATATTGATAGCGATAAGTGCAAATTCATGCAATTCGAGGTAGCATAGAAACGGGATATCAACGGCTAATGAAAGAAGCAATTGACTTTCTATAGTTTCAATGTCTCACCGAGCCAAATTATAAAAAAAAATATGCAGGAGTGTTCATGTACTTATGTACTTAATTTAAGCCTTGTTTTTTTCAAAAGTACAAAGTACACAGTACAAAGTATTCAAAGCATCGCTGGTAATTTCAGTGCTGGTAGTTATGTTGAAGTGGTTAGAAGTGCGTACCACCATTTCACAGGACCCGGGATCGAGTCCAGTTTCCGACTAACATCAAAAAACAAAAGAAGATACAGGTTTTTTTTACAAGCTTTTATTTAACTGGTCATCCCCACGAAAATTTCCAATCGATTTTAAACTAACCTCCCGACAAGGTAGAGTCTTGAAATTCTCAGCGTAGTTCCAATCACGATGACAATGCAATTTAAAATATAAATGAATTCCCTATATGGTCCAGGGGTCTTGAGACAAAGGCATAGTAAAATTTATGGCTAACAGAGTGTAATTTGCCAAAGAACGTAAAACCACTATAAAATTGTTAAAGCTGTCGGCGGTAGTGTAGCAAAGCTATTTGTGGCAATCAATCAATATCAAGGATGCCCCGCCAGAAGAAGTTAAATATTGCGCCTAAATATATGCACCATTTAAATACGCTACAGCTGAAATGGACGATACGCCATTTCTTTAAATGAAATTAACTGCTGCTATATGTGTGTATGTACATATGTATGTTTATACTAAACGTGAGCAAACAACATTTTGCTTGCATAGTCTTCTGTTCTCTATTGCAAAATTTTGTACAGATAAGACTAAAAAATATGAAATAAATAAAATAAAATAAAACTTTTTAATATTCAACGCTTTTGTAAATGGACTAAAAATTAACTTTCATTTTGAAATTTTAGCAAAAGTCATTATAACCATTTATGAGATTGAAAATGAAAAGCGTGGGGCGCATGTAATAGACCAGAATTGATATGAAGGGTAATATATATATGAATGTGGATATAGAAATAACGACCTCTTAAAATCGATCTCAAATTGGTACTCTCTCTGTAGAAATTTTAGGTCTATGTTATGTAATTTGACTATTGTCAATTAAATCTAATGCTTTGTATTGCATGCGCTCCACGTTTTTCGTTTTCAATCTCATAAATGGTTTATAATGACTTTTGCTAAAATTTCAAGATCAACAACGGGCTTATATGAAAATGCTTCAGTTTGAGATAGACTTTACATTTAAAGAACTTTTCTATTTAAAGCAACAAAATGAAATCTTTATAAGAGCTGTTTTCATTAGAAAGGTTTGCTCAAGCAGCAGCGGTGTGGTTCTGCGCGGTATAACTCCGTGGTATGATAGGTTCTATTGTGAATTCCTTAGTAACATAAAATACCGGAAATTAGTTTGAATAAATCAGCTGTTAACCTTGGGATATTTCTACACGAATTTCTATAGAGCACCTACCGGGTGTGTGGTTTGTACTTGATCTGATGCTTAAATTAAATAACACACCGATTTGTTTCTGATTATGCTCCTAATTCGTGACACATTGGGCGCGTTCATATTGTCTAACAGTTCAACAGTTGCCAACTTTCCGACATTTTTTCCATCGTAAAATTTTTTCGCTACCTGAACTCAACGTGTTTTTCTCTCTTCGGCCACTACAGTAGGATATTTTTTTGTAAAGGAAAGTGCTGCAGTCAGGGGTCTTTTCCCATTTTAGGAAACAACCACAAAAATGAAAAAGTGTTGTTAATGTCCTTGATCGCAGTAAACAAAGTTTCAATTCCCACGCTGATTGAAACCATGATAACAAGAAATGCTTTCCTTTTGAAATCGATTTCTTCTGCGGTAAAACGTATGCGAAATACCTAAATATTTCGTAAACAAAGGGTTAACATTTGTCGCGCACGTGCCATTTCGCAGAATTTCGCGGCGATGGGAGAACGAAAGCAGATCAATCGTACATATGTATGTACATAAATATGTATATCAGTCATTTCCAACGCTGGCAGAATTCCAAAAGCAAGTGCCCTGCGCCGGGCATGTCTGATGTATATTTTCAAGATTTATTCAAGATTTCAAACACAAGTTTTATTACAATGTTTGATAATAAGAAATATAAGCATAGTAAATATAAATACAAATAATATTATGAAGATAGTTAGGAAGGGATGATGAGATTGCAAGGGCGATAACCATATGAAATAAAATATAGAAATATGACAGATTTTGAAATTTATTAAGCAAATTAACGCAACAGTTCTCTTTTGAAATGCAATATGCCCTTGATACTTCTGATCTCCACATGTAAGATGTTCCAAAAACGGACTGGGAAACAAAAAATTTACGCTCAGATACGCGTGAGCTGAAATTCATGTCCACTATTTGTGTGGAGTGTGGGTTTGAAAAGTCTTTATTTCTGAAACAAATTTAAGAGCGGTGCCAGCTGTTAAAAAAAACCTATTTCATCTAGAATTAAGGAAAGTAGGTAGTTGAAATATATATCACAGTTCGGGTGTCAGATGAAATAGTTTGGAGAAGATTTTAAAAACTGAATGTATGTTGAATGTTGACAGTCTGAATGATGATTTATTTCTAGTGCTATGTCAAATGGTAGTTTGTCTAAATTTGTCCCATGTACTTCTGCTTCATATCTGGAAGTACCGTTTGATTTTTCAACCGTATCGGAATCCGATATGGCTAGATGCATACTGAAAATTAAATATAATGCAGTCGGCAACGATAGTATACCTATTCGATTCGTAAAGTTAGCTATGCCTTATATGTTAAGTCCACTGACTCACATTATCAACAGCGTTGCCAGTTTAGCCGTTTTCCGGCTAGATTTAGCCGGTTTTGATAGCAACTAGCCGGAGAAAATTCGATCTAGCCGGCAGCCGATTTGTTAGCCGGTTTGTAAAAAAAAGTTAGCCGTTTTTAGCCGATTTTACTATTTGCCTAATTTTCAGGTGCAAAAAGTAAACAAGTTGTTCGAAAGCAATAATGCAGACCCAATGAAGATTTTTAATGAACTCAATGTTTTACTTTCGCATCTATGCTCCCTAGTGGTTATTAGCGCGGACACATTTGATCCTATATGCTCCCCGTTGGAACCATACCTTGCTCCATTTCCTCAGTTTTATCACAGTTTTGAAGAGTATTTAAAAACAAAAGT
>NW_016168261.1:0-1016 GCF_001687245.7 Rhagoletis zephyria | reverse complement strand
TTTTTTTTATAGAAGTCTAGCACATTACCTAACCGGAACCACATAAATCTACATTTCAAACTTTTTACACAAATTATAAAAATTCAACATACTATAACAATTACACCCAAAAATTTCAAACTTTTTGTTGAGAATTTTTGGTATGCAGTTTTGAAGTCCATTAAATTTAAGTAGATAAAAGTGAAAACTTCAAGACGCTAGGAAATCGCGTTCATTTTTAATAATTTTGTTGGCTGACGGTGCTAAGCATTTTTTTCTATATAGTAAAAGGCACCATGCTAAGATAAAACGTGAGTGAATTTAACCCCTTTTTGGCCTCTTATATTTTTTAATAACTAATCTTTATATATGGATCGCACTAAAAGCGCCCTTTCATATAAAAATTCGTACGTATCCTACCCTTGACAAACGTTTTCCCACCCTTGACCGAGGAATTTCGGATTTTTTTATAATAAAGCCATAATTTTTTTGTAGTTTTTCCTTTGTTTGTGTTCCTGGTTCTTTGTTTTATTATAAGACATCAAGTTCACACAGAAAAGTGATATAGATTCGCAGAGTTTCCGTAAAATATATCTGCTCCAAAAAGCAGGTTCTTTTTTTTTGTCCCACCCATGACAGAAGAAATAAATCAGATTTTTTCTATATAAAAGTAGCTGGAATTTTTTTTCGTATTTTGTAGTAACTAATATAATAGTCAATTATGTAGGTGTAGCTTTATCAAAATTTAGAATTGTTGAGTACTTTACACTTAAATTTATCAACACTGACCCTAGTAACATGGGCGTACCTTAACGTAACTTAATGTCACGTCGAAATCTGTTTAATTTTGATTCTCCAAGTTCTACGTTCCGTTAAGTTAAGTTAGGTTGCCATAATCATAATATTTTATGAGAGTCAAACATTTTTTAAAATTTGTTTTCGAAACCTTATGATGAGCGATATTTTTAGCAAGGTGTTAAAAATCGGATTTTTGCAAAACTTTAAATTATATTGCAGATTCCGATAGAATCCGTCAT
>NW_016168260.1:0-19649 GCF_001687245.7 Rhagoletis zephyria | reverse complement strand
TGCAAATATATTGCGAATTCGTTGTTATGGCACTTATAACAGTGAAATAAAAATACCTTACAAACTGTTAGAATCTGTAATTTCAGATATTTGATTTTAATATTTTTTTCGCGAAATTTTTCTGGAAAGTTTTAACTTCAATGTTCCTCGAAGAAATTTTACAATCCTCTGCCTTTTTATGGGGGAAATCGTAAAATGGAGTATGCAAGAAATGCTCCTATTTCANTCGAAGAAATTTTACAATCCTCTGCCTTTTTATGGGGGAAATCGTAAAATGGAGTATGCAAGAAATGCTCCTATTTCAAGAGCTTTAAATGACTTTAACACAATCTCGAATTCTATCAACTTGATTTTTCTTTATTTACTATCTCTTTGATCTCTAAATTGCAGACCCCTTTTTGTTTTACATTAATCGTTTAAGTACCTAATTTTTGTCTATAGTCTGTAAGGAACGTTTGTTTCATATGGCTTCAATAAAACTACAAAAAAATCATTGATATTGGTCAAAAAAATTTGCTTCTCAATTTTAAATCTGTATGTACATTTAATTACGTAAACGTTATAGGTCTATGAATTTCGTTTGGCATCTCTTTGCGATAATAGTCCCATAATTTTTCTGCAAAACGCATTCGATAAATGCCAATTTTTTCCCCGTTCAAGAGTATTAGCAGCAAGATGTCATCACCTTCTTTAGCAGCTTTTAAGTAAGTAACATGTAAATCAACCGATACACCAGGTTGACAAGGTTGTGACATTAGGGCGTATGTGGTCACCATATCAACGATAGTAGCTGTAAAACCTCCATGCAAAAATCCACCACGATTGAGATGCTCTGGTGCTACCTTAAACATGGCGTTGCATTTACCTTCGCCGCCGTCGATTATTTGAACCTGAAAAGAAATTAAGCTATAATTTCGTTGTAAATACCATATATATGAATCAAGACCGATAGAATAAAAGATTGCGCTGATCGATGTGAAATTCGGGAGAGTAACGTGAATATGACGTCACAGCATATATGACGGTGGAGAGAGCTTAAAGAGATCTGTCGGCATGTAATGTTTTGCATATGTATATTACACAGGCTTTTAACAAAATCTGCTGTGACGTCACACTTCTGTAAAAAATTGTTGAGAGGGTTAGCGGTATCACAATCAGCGCCACCGTCTGTATTCGTTTCACCATGAATACCCAAGACCGATAGAGAACAAGATTGCGCTGACTGATGTGAAATTCGGAAGAGTAACGTGAATATGATGTCATCGCAGATTTTCCGGTGGAGAGAGCTGAGAGAGATCTATCAGTGTGTATATGTTTTCCATATGGATTGTATATGTATATTATACAGGCAATACACAAAATCTCCTCTGACGTCATATTTCTGTCAAAATTTTCAAGACAGAGTTAGCGGTATCACAATCAGCGCCAACTTTTGTGTTCGTTTCAATATGTACATGAATGTATTTAGTAATAGCCCCCGAATTGTGTATGTATTTTGTACCACTCTTTAAATAAATGAAGGGCCAATTTTGCTCTCTTTTATTTGCAAATTTACCTGCTCACGTTTTCAAATTAATCATCCTCATTGCGAGAGTCGTGTCGAATCATTACCGCACACAAGGGGAGGTTTGCTTATATCCAGATATAAACAGCCCACACACAAATATTTCCACTATATCTAGCAACCAAAATGACAGCTGGAAAGCAATTTAATTTAACGCCAATCGGCTTTGTACTAATGTAATAATTTAACCCATTAAACATTCTAGGGTAATTACATGACAAGAACAACTAACCAATTCAATGTAAAGAGACTAGCATAATAAGTGCACTATCGTATAGCTGTGTGTGATGTTTCAAGTAAGAAGTAGTTGATCCTTCACGTTTTTCATAAACAGCGCATGAGTTCGTTCGAAGAAAATTAAAGTAGAGCAATGTTCATTTACAAGTCTTGCGATTCTATTACTAGGCCCGGGAAATGTGTAGTTCTTTGTCGTCCTTGTTGTTTCGAGTTGGCGGTTGATTCTGAATCCTACTTTGGAGCAGATGAAGTTTATCCAAAATATATGTAGGTGACGTATATAGATTGGTGGATGTCGACCTACCACATGTAAATCCGTGTTGCCTGGTAATTATGATATTCTTGAATGCGAAGGACATACAGGGCAATACCATTTTTCCCAGAGTTAAGCTAGCGTCGATTGGATACAAATTGGTCGGTAATTACATACGTTTGACTTCAGTCCGGATTTGTGAATGGGACTAATATAAGATATTTTCCATACAGCGGGGAACACACCAGTTTGCAGGGATTTACTAAAGATATGTGTGATTGGTTCACAGACGCCGATAGCACAATTTTCCAAAAACAAATTCGGCAGTCCATCTGGACCAGCTCCTTTCTTAACGTTCAGCTTTAAAAGTTGTGTATAAACATCATCATAGCGGACATCAAAGTTACTTAGATCTACATCACCTTTCGGTACGTTCAAAGTGTCTATTTCTCCCTAGCTAATCCTCCGGCAGTACTCATATATGCTTTTAAAGAATGACGCAAAAAAGTTACTTACTTCAACTCCACTGCTAGCTGTGTGACTCCCTCATGTTACGGTAGAAGATATATTAATGTCATTAGGCCTTTTATTCTTCACATAATTCCAAAATTTTTTTGCATTAGTCCCGATACTGCTTTCAATCAGTGTTGCCGTTTTGATACATATGTATCCAATTGGATACATTTTCGCCTTAAATTTTGATGAATGCTTCGTTTTCTCCTCAGTGTAAATTTGGATACCTTTTCCCATTAGTATTCGTAAATTGAAGGAAACTTTTTTTATTTATGTACGACGTTTATAACGTTTTTAACAGTTGGCTGCTCATCCTCCAAGCAAGAAATTTTTCTATATTCTTGTCACTTTGATTTTGAAATTTGCATTTAATAACACCAAGTAGTTTACAAATTTTAAAAAGTTTTCCGACCTGTAGTAGTTAACTAACTAATTAACTTCTAAATTTTCAGTCATATCAAACAGGCCGGAAATATAAATTTTTCATGAAGGCGGAATTTACAGACAAATGCAAGTAGCTCCGGATCTACCAGTTTGATTGAAAAACATTATAACCATAATAGGAGGAAATTACAATTTACTGAACTAAATGTAACAGGTCAAAATTTGTTTAAATTAGTATTATTTTCATAGATTTTGCATGTATTATTTGTGGGAATCTAATCGTAGTAATAAACATTGAACATGCAGAAACTTTGGCTCGTCATTGTAGACAGTATTTTCCCATTCTTAGAAACGGATCTGGGAAAAATAGGCCCGTAGTTATAGTCAAAATTAAATCGACACTAAAGATAGTTGCAGCTTTTTTGACAGGTATCCCATTGAAAATTATGTCAAAAAGCTGCAATTCACTTTAGAGTCGACTTAATTTTGACTATAACTACGGGCCTTTTCCCAAATCCGTGTTTAAGTATGGGAAAATAATGACTATCAGCGTTGTTCTGCAATCCGATTCGAATCGGATTCGGATTTGTTTCCGACTGTTGGGGTTCTGCATTCCGACAATAGGAAATTATTTCCGATTCCGCCTTGTTCTACATTTCGATCCACTTCGAATCGGAATTCTATCGGAAATTTGATGTTCTGCATTCGTATTATCGGAAATTTTTTATCGGAAATGTTTCGATCAGCTAAAAGCCAGTGGAATAGAAAATAATCAAAACGAAAAACAAAAATGTAACTGTTAACGGTCAAAGGAAAAATTTTAAAGTCAGCGAACAGCAAAAAATGTAAGTACAAAATATAAACGTGGTAATTATTAAAATTAAAATTATTAAAATGCAGGGGAAAGCACAAAACGGCAGAGCAAAGCAAAAATATGCTGGATTTCATGGAAGTAAATCCAGACATAGCCGAAGGCTTCTTAAAAGGAGATAAAGTGGCTCCTGAGGAAAAGTGGCGCCAACTAACGGAGTCGTTGAATAGCAAAGGACCACAAATAAAAAACACAAATGATTGGAAGAAGGTAAAATATTATTGCGATTGTAAGGATAACAATATATTAAGATTTTTTGCAACTATACCTGGGCCGACTGGAAAAGAGAAGTGAGGAAGAGATTGGCACACAACAGAAGAGAGGCCGTGGCTACCGGAGGCGGCCCATTTAAAAAGTACACATTGCCGGAGGCGGAGGAAACGGTAGCAAGAATTTTCGGACTGTACGCTGTGGTAGAAGGCATATCAATGTCCACTTCTTTTGGAACTGGGGAGGATGCAGTATCCGCGCCCTATTTAAGCGATGATTTGCCTACCACATCCACAAGAGCCCGTGAGAAGGAAACCAATCCGTTTCCGACCCCAAAGACAATCAAAAAGAACCAAGAGCGACATCTGACGAGTTTACCGCGACTTAGACAAAACTAATGCCACGTTTAGAAAACATCCGCAGCGACATGAATAATCATCATAAAAAAGTGGAAGAAGCATTGCTGGAAAAAAACCAAATTAAACTGCGACAGCTCTATTAAATTTAGAAAGTTTCGAATTTGAAAAAAGTAAAAAGTCTTAACATGCTTAGTTTTTTGTGGAAATTGTTTTCTTTATAATTACAGTACTTGTTTTTATTAAATATACTTGATTTTATTAATATATTATATAATATTATTCGCAATTTCGTCTCTAATTCTTTGTGCTTCACTTTGCAAGCAAATGTCTGTTTTTACAGATCTATCTACTTCGCTGGCGTTTTCTTTTTCATAGTCATATTTAAGATTATAGTGGCGGCAAATCTTATGCAAGGCAACACATACATTAATTATTTTCACAACATTTTTGGTTTGTACTGCAAGGTTCCTAATAAACACCGAAAACGAATTTTAAGAACCCCAATTGTTCGTTCAACTATATTACGTGCCGCAGAATGTGTTTTGCTAAACGCGTGTTTTATAGACCGTGGTTCTGGACTTCTCTATGGTGTTAATAGAAAAGGTTCCAGAGTATACCCGGCATCGCCCAATAACCACGAATTGTGATCACCATCTCGATACTTCGTCATGAAAATGTGTCTTGCATCGCTCATGCTCCATATAAAGGAGTCATGGATAGAACCGGGATGACAAGCATCAATAGCTCTAATAACCATACTATGAACGCAAGTCTGAAATAAATAAGTAACAAATTTTACGAAAACTTTTTTCCATATAAAATTAAGTAATTGTTACAATCATTGCATTAATGCCATACCAAATTGTTCGTGGAAAGAACTTTTGGCGGTTCTTTTCTCGTGCTCAGGCATAAACAATTTTATCCACTTTGAGCAAAGTCTCCGCTCCATGAGCGTAATTATTTCTGAAATTATCTTGGAGGCGGTGCTCCTTCCCAAAGCGATGCTACTCCTACAGACCTTTGATACCCACCTTCGGCGAGGAATCGCAGCGTTGTTCCCAACTTCAACACTGCGGGAATGGAGCTTCTTTGTACAAAAGGCTGCAAGTCTCTCAAAATCATGAGGAACGCTTGTTTATTTATTCTATAGAGTGCAATAAAGCAGTAAAATATAAATTAATAGTTTGAAATGGCGTTAGTATAAAACACTTTTTATACTACTAACGCTGATTCCGGTAATTCCATGTTTACAGCCGTGTGGGCTGTAGCTTCTTTCGAGGGGTCGAACGCAAACAGATGATGAGTTTGCAGGGGGCTGGTGGAGCGTCTTTCGACTGGGCGGCTGGCGGATTGGCTGGTGCCTGGAAGATGCGTCGGCGGCTGGACGAATGGTAGGCTGGCAGGCGGATGCTGGACTTTCGGTCAGCTAGGCCACTGGGTGGTTTGTGGGTGTTTGCGTGCAGACAGTGTACACAGTTGTAAAGCTGGGCAATTTCGGTCGGTGCTGGAATTGGCTTGTGGCGATGGTTGGTTAACCGAACGGCGGCGAGGAACTCGGCGGAGCAATAGATTGCACGCGCGAAAATCTGATTGCACAGAAAATCTATTTCTGCGTATAAAAATACCGCAGCAATTATTTTGCACCTTGCAAAAAACGACACGCTAAACGATTCGATTTAAAATACCAAGTTTATTTCAATAATGCGTTTTGGAAACAAAACTAGCGATTGTGCCCTAGGTGGAGCACAAAAGCGAGCGAGTTCACGATTCTTGGACGAAAAAATGGGTTTTTGTGTAGAAAAATTGTGTTTTTATGTATCTGCATACATACGTATACCTACAGCGCTGAGTCTGTAAACTTATGTCAAAGTGCTGAATTGTGCTGACACCGCTGTTGCCATGTGATACTAATTAACATTACATACTTCATTTACGATATTTCATTTGAATGAATAATAATGGAAATTTGAATTCAGAACAGTTTGGTTATACAAAGTTATATGTTTTTTACAAGTTAAGCATTTTTTACAAATCTAAATGCTAAACACGGCGGCCTCGCTTGGACATCCTGCCCCCTCTAGGCGCACTAAGCGGCTAGGCTGCTCTGAACCTCCTTCAGCGTACGGATCGCGTTTTGTACCAAGAATTTGGTAGTTTTACCATTAATTGCTTGTGTGGGCGAGTGTGGTGACTTCTTGCGACTACTGGTTGGACGGCGCTGCTTCGGTGGTGGCATGCGCTTTCTGCTTCCGTGGCGCTGTTTTGGTGGTTCCGTGCAATGGTTGCCTACTGGGCGCTGCTTTGTNGCGACTACTGGTTGGACGGCGCTGCTTCGGTGGTGGCATGCGCTTTCTGCTTCCGTGGCGCTGTTTTGGTGGTTCCGTGCAATGGTTGCCTACTGGGCGCTGCTTTGTCGGTTTGGAGCGAATCGAGCTTCGATGGAGGAGTGTGTGGTGTAGCTGTCCACACACTCTACAGGCTGCGGCTGATGAGCACTCCTTGCGTTGGTGGGACAATGCAAGGCAATTCGTGCAAAAGCCATGCGCTTGTGCGACAAGGTATCGCTGCCTAGGTTGCATCGCCCGAAAAACTCCACAGGCACGCAGCGCGTGATGCCGAGCACATAATCGGCATCGTTGATAGTCGTCCTTCTTTGGTGGCGGTTCGGCGACCGGGTCAGGCGGTGCCACCGTTGTCGAGGTGCTGGTTGAGGTGCAGGTCTGGGTGCTGGTCTGGGTGCTGGTCTAGGTGCTGGTTTCGGACTACTTCCGGTGTCGATTTCCATCTCCATCTATGGATTCGCTATGGATATGTATGCTCGAATGGCGGCAATTAGTGGGGCGAGTTTATTCAAANTATTCAAGCTAATTGACGGGAGAGCATATGGGGTTGGGGCATACACATATATTTTTATAAGGATTATGCATACGTTTATAAAGGGAGTGTGCTTACAGTGGAGATTGGAGAGAGAAGGCTGTCGAGCCAACAAGGAAGAGGAATTCGAGGGAAATTTCTTATAGCGTCTGATCTTCTACAGGTGTGGGTAGGTCGTTTGCGGGTAGGAGACACAATTTCACAATGGGTCGTGTTAGAATGCCGGTTTTGGTACGCACGTCGACTACCCTAATGTGACCGTCTTTGCCGGGATGTGCTTTCACTATACGGCCTAGGCGCCATTCAGATTATCGTCTTTTATGAGGACACATTGATCCATTATCGGCTCTAGTTGTGTGTTTTTCCACTTATATCTTTTTTGGAGATCTGTAAGGTAGTCTTCCTTCCAACGGCGACTGAATTCGTGATGCAAGACCTTCACCTTTTCCCACCTGTTGACTAACGATAGATCTTGGTGGTTCACTTCTGGGAGTGATAAGAGTGAGGTGCCACGTAGAAAGTGGCCAGGAGTAAGCGCCGTGAGATCAGCTGGATCTTGGGAGAGGGACGAGATTGGCCTGAAACTTAAAACGGCTTCTATTCTAATTAAGAGGGTAGTAAACTCCTCGAAGGTAAATTTGTGGGCTCCCTCGGTTTTTTTGAGATGGTGTTTAAAACTTTTAACCACGGATTCACATAAGCCACCCATATGAGGGGCACTGGGAGGAATAAACTGTCAGTTGATCCCTTGAGGTGAATATTTCTGAACGACTTCTTGTGACATTTCTTTCATAAAGTCTATAAATTCTTTCTCCGTTGCTCATGATTTTGGCCGGATAGCCACGGCGTCCAAAAAACGAGCAAATGCAGCTAGAAAAGCGTTCGTGGTGAGATCAGAGCACAGCTCCAGGTGGACCGCCTTTGTCGTAAAGCATACAAAGACGGCGACGTAGCCCTTCACTAAGGTATGTGATCTTAGCAATGAGGCCTTTATTTGAAAAGGCCCCGCAAAATCCACACTGGTGATCGTAAAGGGCGGAGAAAAGGTGCACCGCTCAGATGGCAAAGCTGCCATAATTTGGGAGCGCATTTGCTGTTTGTGGACCGTGCAGGGTTTGCATTGAAAGATGCATGTCTTTATGAGAGGATTGAGCCGAGGGATATAGAATTCCTGTCTGGTGACCTGTTGCATCAGACGTATTTCGGCGTGGAGAAGCAACTCGTGCAAGAAGCGTAGATAGAGGGTGGCGAATTGGGATTTCTCGGGAATAATTATGGGATGTCGCTCACTTGAGCTTAAGGTGGCGTGAGCTAATCGCCCGTTGGCACGGAGTAAGTTATGCTTGTTGATGGACGGATTGAGTGTTAGCAATGGACTCCGCTTATCGATTGGCTTTTTTATTTTCTAAGCAGGCCCTTTCAAGAGGAAAATGTCGAGTCTGCGTCAAAGCTATAAGCCGGTATTTCGTAGTACGGGGTTCATCGTGGGTGAGGGACACAGGGTGAACCGTATGAACTCCTTCTACTCGACGTTTCAGGGTGTTTATAAGTCGGAAGACATACGCCATTACCCTGAGGGCGCGCGGAAATGAGGAGAACCGGTATAGAATGTCAGGCTCTTCTTCAGCGGCATGGAGTGCCTCCTCTCGTCGAGTTTCTGGGGCGTTGATATCTCGCCCCAGGCTTCGGTAGAGCTTGTTAGCCATTCCGGACCATTCCACCAGAGGGAGGAAGCTGCTAAATCTAGGGGTTTGCATCCTCTGGTTCCCATATCAGCTGGATTGTCCTTGCTGCGCACGTGTCGCCAGGTGGCGTTTCCAACTAGGTCGAGGATTTGCGCGGTGCGGTTGGAAGCAAATGTTTTTCACGTATGGGGTGGTTTTTCTAGCCATGCTAGAACGATTTCGGAATCCGAACACATGATAAGCCTTTTTGTGGAGAGATTAAGATGGGTTTGGACGACCGCGACGAGTTTGGCTAGTAGGAGAGCTCCACACAATTCGAGACGGGGTAGGCTGATGGTTCGTAGGGGTGCCACTTTGCTTTTAGCTACCAAAATACGAGAGGTTACTTGGGTGTCATGGGTATTACGAACGTATATGGTGGCGCAATATGCCTTTTCCGAGGCGTCGCAGAAGCCGTGAAGTTCAACGTAACTATCGGGGATATAATTTACCCATCGAGGTATTTGGATGTTTGAGATGGATTGTAAATTATTGGCGAACTGTGTCCATTTTGTCAGACGGAGGGGTTTGACCTGCTCGTCCCAGTCAGTCCCGTAAACCCATAGCTCTTGTAAGAGAATCTTGGCTTGCATCATTATCGGCGTTAGCCATCCTGCGGGGTCGAAAAGTTTCGCCACAGATGATAGGATTTGCCGTTTTGTGTTCGCGGATGATGCTGGGATGGGATCAACTGTATAAGAGAAGGAGTCAGTGAGGGCGTTCCACTGAATCCCCAGAGTTTTCGTAGTGCTTGCCTTTCCAAACTCGAGGAAGTTGGTGTCCAGCAAATCTTCTTATGTATTTCAGGATATTAGGATGGTTGGCAGTGATTTTTTTCAAGGGGAAATCGGCTGATTTCAGTGCGAATGTGACGGTTTTCAGTTTATAGTCTTGTATTGGACTTCCTGTGGATGCACGAAAGATAAGTTTTTGAAAGTCTTGGTCGTCTTCGTGTAAGAGTATTTGGCGATACATTTTCTCCACATCACCAGAAGACATATTGATAAGTGCGCCATTTGAGAACTAGTAGCATCAAATCGGGTTGTAGGGCCGGCCCGGTATGCAGAATATCATTAGCGAGTTGCCAGTGCCCGATTTCTTTGATGCATTGAAGACAACTCTTACTTTCGTGGTTCTTTTTTCAGGCTTTATGACTGCATGATGGGGAAGATAAAAGGAGAAGTATTTTCCCTCTGAGGTTATCTCATACGAACTCGGCGGTCCCATATGATTGAGGGTAAGATATTCCTCCAAAACACTGTCATAAAGATGTTTTAGATCGCCTTTCTTGAGAAGATTCTTCTCCATACTGAGGAATTGTTGCAAGGCTGCGGTACGAGAATATCCTAAGGCGATTTTATCAGGAAAGCTTGACTTAAATGGGAGTCGGACTATATAACGCCCTTCAGTAGTGCGGGTCGTTGTTGATTTATAAAAATCTTCACATATCTCGTTTTCCGGGGTGATGTCTTCATATTTTGGAACTTCTTCTAAGTTCCAAAATTTTTTTAGTTGCATATTCAAATGCTCATTTGTGGCATCCTCTACCTGAGTCGAGAAAGTTGCAACTCTTTCTGGGATCTGGCCGCTCAATATCCAACCGAATATGGTGTTCTGGGCAAGTAAGTTGCGAGAGATTCTTTCAAGACTATCAAGCATAATTTGGGGAAGCATATCGCTGCCTATAACCAGGTCGATTTGGGAAGGAGAGTGACAGTTAGGATCTGCTAACTCAAGATGGGACCATTTCTTCTTTTGCTCAGAATTTATAGGGAATTTTGGAAGCGACTTGGTTAGTTGGGGCAGTACTATCGCTTGCGTTGGAATTTCGCGCTTTAGATTAGAGCTGACTATGACCAAGGAGCACAATTTGTTTGAGGTCTGGACAATTTTCCCGCCCATGCCAGAGATCTCGAAACTAGAAGCTTGGCAAGGTAGCCGTAGTCTTGACTGGGCTTTGGATGAGACAAAGGTGCGTTGGGAGCCCTGATCAATGAGTGCTCTCAGTTTGAAGAGCTCACCTCTATGTTTTACATAGACTATAGCAGTTGGGAGGAGTACTTAATTTTCATTTTCTGCATAAAGGGATTGTACTTGATTCGAACATTGGGGCAGCTTATCTTGGGTCTCCGAACGGTCCGGAGTTTGCAGGTTAGCAGAAGCTGTTGCAACCTGAGAACTGATTCTCCGCGGTTGTGGTTGACACTGGTTAGGCGTGGAGGTTACGTCCTTGTGGAGAGTTGTGTGATGTCTTCTTTGACATTTATAACACGTCCGATCAGATGGGCAGTCTTGGAGGGTATGCGTGGAGGACAGGCAGTTGGCGCATAAGTTATGTCCCATCACTAGTTTTTCGCGAACGTTTATGGAGAGTCTTTTATATTTGAGACACTGACTGAGAGAATGGGTTTGTTGTTTGCAGATAACGCAAGCGAACTTTTTCATTTGTTCTGTCATGTGTGACTGGACCTGAGAAAAGGATCATTTTGTGACCCGAAGGTTTGTATTGGTTTCGAAAACGACCTATTGTGGGATGGGGGTTGCCTTTTGTTACTATTATTTGCGAAATTAGGCTTGTCTTTGGGTGGTCACCATTGGTCGACCCTTTCAACTACCTCGTATCTTGTGGTGAGGAACTGGTTCATTGGGGACCAGTTGGAGAGGTTTTTCCTCGAGCTAAGGGACTGTTCCCATAAAGTAACCGTGTTCTCAGGGAGTTTCGAGGTAATTAAGTAGATTAAAATGGGATCCCAGCTTTCGGTGGATACATTCTGGGTTGCCAGGATTTGGAGGCAGTTGTTAACAGTGGATTGAAGTCTTTGAATTTCCTCACTGTTCTCCACCTTAATTGGCTTTAGGTTCATTAGAACTCGAATCTGGTTGTCGACTAGTACGCGCTTGTTCTCACATCGGGACCGGAGGGCTTCCCATGCCAGCTCGAAATTGTCATCACTAAGGGCGAATTGTTTCACGATCTGGCCGGCTTTACCTTGTGTTTTGTACCTAAGGTGGTACAATTTTTGCGCTTTTGTAGACCGCCGTGAACATGACACGGAAGGACGGCCATTGTTCATAACCCCCGTAAAAGACCTCAGTATCACAAGGAGGGACTTTTAAGCCAAAGCCAGATTCGTCTTTGGGTTGCGACGTAGAGTGCGCAGGCACGGGAATGCTTACTTGTTTGAGGAGGTGGAGCTGGTCACCGATTTGCGCTTTGGTGTCCTCATAGGTGATGAGGCATGACAGGTATTTGCTGTAGGCACAAGTTTTAAAATCTTCAGGGAGGTCATGCTCATCTGTCTCTACTACCATATCATACGAATTTTGCACTCGTGTCCAGAAATTGTCTCAGTTGGCATTTTTAATATTTAGGGCAGACTCAGAATTATCTTCTAGTGGGGTTGATCTAAATCGTGTGCAATAATCCATAAAATTATCAGTCTCTGCTATGAACTTAGTGGATGAGACCGAAGGTTTCGATTTTTTTGCGGACTTTCCACTTGAACGCGTCGGTCGTTGTGATTCGGTGGAAGCGCTTTGACCTTTTTCGTCATCACTCATTTTGGGGCTTTTGGACTTGTCTTCTGTGTGGGTTGCTAATAACATCAAACGTATGAGAATTTACGATTATATGGAGGTTATTACTTCGAATATGTGACGATTTGAGTTTAAATTCACAGAAATCAGAGAGCTTGGAGAAAAAAAATTTTTTGCTTAGGTATGTAGAAGACACAATAGTCCGCAATAAATTTCAGTAGCTCCATTAAAGAGATGTTAAAGTGGATATTGGAAGTATCTGGTTGAACTGAGACGGACTAGTTTATATTAAGAAAAATTGGGGAAACCACTTGGCTTGTGGCGATGGTTGGTTAACCGAACGGCGGCGAGGAACTCGGCGGAGCACTAGATTGCACGCGCGAAAATCTGATTGCACAGAAAATCTATTTCTGAGTATAAAAATACCGCAGCAATTATTTTGCACCTTGCAAAAAACGACACGCTAAACGATTCGATTTAAAATACAAAGTTTATTTCAATAATGCGTTTTGGAAACAAAACTAGCGAATATAGGGCACAATCGGTGGAGCACAAAAGCGAGCGAGTTCACGATTCTTGGACGAAAAAATGGGTTTTTGTGTAGAAAAATTGTGTTTTTATGTATCTGCATACACACGTATACCTACAGCGCTGAGTCTGTAAACTTATGTCAAAGTGCTGAATTGTGCTGACACCGCTGTTGCCATGTGATACTAATTAACATTTCATACTTCATTTACGATATTTCATTTGAATGAATAATAATGGAAATTTGAATTCAGAACAGTTTGGTTATACAAAGTTATATGTTTTTTACAAGTTAAGCACTTTTTACAAATCTAAATGCTAAACACGGCGGCCTCGCTTGGACACCATGGGATTGCTGTGATCGCGAAAAATTTTTCGCTTCACTTTTTCAGATGTTTGCTGCTCATTATTCAGCAAAATCGCCAATAAAACAATTGATCTCATGTTTATTTTCCGATCGGATTGTGGAATACCATTTCAATTTCGAGTCGGAATGGAATTCTGATTCTGATGCGATTCCAACTCGGATAGCAGAACAGGGCTGTACATGTTAATCAGCCCTATTCTGCATTTCGATTACGTTCCCGCATTCCGCTCCGCAAGAATCGAACTTAGGTATTCGGCATTACGATCGAATCGAAAGATGAAGAGAGAAAACATCTTTCGAAATCAGCAGTTTGCCTAGGAATGTGTGAAATCGAAACAAAACTATAGCAGCTTATGAAGTTAAAGTTTGTAAATATTTTAAAATAACTAAATATATCCTACATCATTGTAATTTAAAAATAAAATTTCGTTTGGGCTTTATTTAAGTGGAAACATAATTATAAAAATGAAATCCATAGCCGCGGCGTTATTGCTTGAAGAGGAGAACGAGTCCCAGATTGCTGTTGCGGAAATTGAAAGGCGGAGATTTAGGGCCAGTGAAATTATAAACGTTGTTTGAGCACTCCACAACATTTGCATTTATTACAGAGTGGAAGATTTGAATGCAAATGAATTCCATTTTGAAAGCCGTCAGGAGGAGGGGAAGAACAAAGCAAAACACAAAATCTCCTATGACGTCATATTTCTGTCAAAATTTTCAAGACAGAGTTAGCGGTATCAGCGCCACCTTCTGTATTTGTTTCAATATGTACATGAATGTATTTAGTAATAGCCCCCGAATTGTGTATGTATTTTTTCCCACTCTTTATATAAATGAAGGGCCAATTTTGCTCTCTTTTATTTGCAAATTTACCTGCTCACCAGTGTTACCAGAGAAAAATTTCGTTTGGAGCTAAAACGTTCGAAAAAATAGCTAAATAATACTAATAGTAGCTAAAATGAAGAGCTATATATTTTTGTAAAGGTTAAGCATTTATTGACGTAATGTTGTTTTTAAATTTTCGGCGGTTTTAATAAAAATAACAAATTTTATAAGTTTAAGTGCTGAAAAAATCTTTTAAAACCAAAATAAGGTGCAAATATATTGCGAATTCGTTGCTATGGCACTTATAACAGTGAAATAAAAATACTTTACAGACTGTTAGAATCTGTAATTTCAGATATTTGATTTTAATAATTTTTTCGCAAAATTTTTCGGGAAAGTTTTACTTCCAGCTCTCCTTAAAGGTAAAATTAGTAAGGTAAAACGAAATCCGCGCTACCAGAAAATGATTTTCTTCTAATTAGTTTTTGAATTCTTTAACCTAGATCCAAGATTTATGGTGGATACACTGCATCTCGAAATTTTACTATATCAACGCTTAAGTTTTGGCATATATATACCAAATACCACTAAAAGTTTTAGGAGCTAAAAAAGTGCTAGAAAAATTTGAAAAGAGCTAGGAGCTAAAACCCAATTTTCGTAGCTAAATAGAAAAATAAAGAGCTAAATCTAGCTCCAAAAGCACCAAAATGGCAACACTGCTGCTCACGTTTTCAAAGCCTTACTAAGGAGAATTCTCTTTTCTGTGTTGCCGGACAAAAGGGTGGAAGCCATCCACTGTGTCTTTGCGCAGAACCCAGATCAAAATTTACAAAAAAAGTGTATGGTTTAAGCCGAATTTGTTAATAAACTAGAGAAATTCGATTATGGTTAAAACAGTTAAAGTTTTTGTATTAAGTTTGTTTTTAATATATATTTTTTTAGGCTTTTTTAACATGTCTTCTTCTCCGTGCGAATTGACCGTGGTAGATACGGATCTGAACAAGCGACTGGAACACGGCTGTTTGTCAGAAGCATACAACTTCGAAATCGCGTAAATCTGCATTTGGTTAACCCTTCGGACGGCGCGCCGCGACAAATTAGCAGCAAAAATTGTAATTTGTGGTTTTCAAATACTAATTGTAGTAGCCGGCCACTGCCACTTAGTGATTTTGTAAGTTTTGAGATGCAGCATGGTTCACAGTTGCCACGTTATATAGTTCAGTGATATTTGCATTTGAAAGTTGGTGTCTCATATATGCGGCTGAATTGCCGCGTCGCCCCGTTGGAAAAGTGAGTTTGTAATAGAGGTCTAAATCAAAATTGTTATTTTTTAAGTATTTTGTCATGTGTAATTTAAAAATTATACTTTGCGCACAAATTGTAACTATTATGATATCCTTTTCTTAGGTTTAAGAGAAAAACGATGTTTTCAAAGGATGAATTTTAGAACGAATTTTCGTCATCCCTTGTTAAAATTTGTTTTGGGGACGAACCGGTTTCGGCGTTGTGCAATCTTCTGTGTAATTTTCTTTCTCCCGGAAACAAGAATAACAAAAAAGGAGATATTTTTGTTGATAACGTTCTGTTGATGATAACGCATAAAAGTTTATTAAATAAATGCTTATAATATGTTTCAGTATAAACACAAATTTATTTATTTATTTAAATGTTATTTGAATGATTTGTCGACATAAAAAAAAATAAAAATTCAGTCAACCTTTGAAATGCACCTTGCAGCTAAATTGCCGCGGCACGCCTCTCTTGTAACTTTCAAAGCGCGCCCTCCGAAGGGTTAATGCAATAGCATGAACGCTCTTCGAAAGTGCTAAATAAGGCATTTTAAATGCAGTAAAAACGCTACATAAATTTGCCTTTTGCATATACGGATATTTTTATCCACTGCTTTATATAAACGAACAAAAAAGAATGTTTGTTGCCCCTTATCGAGAAACTTGGGTCCGGTTTAGTTATTTGTACAATGATTTTCGGTTGTTGTGTCCAAACACACAACCCGAATCCAAAAACTTTAACGTACACGTATAATGAAAGGATTTACCTTTTATTTGAAAGATATGATTCCAATTTCCGAGTAGTAAAGTATTAATAAAATCGGTTTACACTATGGACTTTTTTGTAAATTTTGATGTGGGTTCTCTGCAAAAATACCGTGGATGACGTATCTGGAGTTATATGCACTAGTAATGTTCTATACCTTTGACACGCGAAATCCCCTCTTCTCCAGCAACACAGAAAGGAGAATTCTACTTAGTTAATAAATGATGTTATCGCTTGTCCTACTCTTCTAGAGCAGGTCAACTTCAATGTTCCTCGAAAGAATCTTTACAAACCTCTTCCTTTTTATGGGGGAAATTGTAAAACGGAGTATGCAAGAAATGCTCCTATTTCAAGAGCTTTAAATGACTTTAAGACAATCTCGAATTCTATCAACTTGATTTTTCTTTATTTATTATCTCTTTGATCTCTAAATTGCAGACTGCTTTTTGTTTTACATTAATCGTTTAANATATGTATATGTATATTACACAGGCAATACACAAAATCTCCTATGACGTCATATTTCTGTCAAAATTTTCAAGACAGAGTTAGCGGTATCGCAATCAGCGCCAACTTTTGTGTTTGTTTCAATATGTACATGAATGTATTTAGTAAAAGCCCCCGAATTGTGTATGAATTTTTTCCCACTCTTTACATGAATTAAGGGCCAATTTTGCTCTCTTTTATTTGCAAATTTCAATGCTCACCAGTGTTGCCAGAGAAAAATTTCGTTTGGAGCTAAAACGGTCGCAAAAAGAGCTAAATAATACTAATGGTAGCTAAAATAAAGAGCTATATATTTTTGTAAAGGTTAAGCATTTATTGACGTAAGGTTGCTTTTAAATTTTCGGCGGTTTTAATAAAAACAACAAATCTTATAAGTTTAAGTGCTGAAAAAATCTTTTAAAACCAAAATAAGGTGCAAATATATTGCGAATTCGTTGTTATGGCACTTATAACAGTGAAATAGAAATACTTTACAAACTGTTAGAATCGGTAATTTCAGATATTTGATTTTAATAATTTTTTCGCAATTTTTCTGGAATGTTTTACTTTCAGGTCACCTTAAAGGTAAAATTAGTAAGGTAAAACAAAATCCGCGCTAACAGAAAATGATTTTCTTCTAATTAGTTTTTGAATTCTTTAACCTAGATCGAAGATTTATGGTGGATACACTGCATCTCGAAATTTTCCATTTTATCAACGCTTAAGTTTTGGCTTATATATACCAAATACAACTAAAAGTTTTTGGAGCTAAAAAGGTGCTAGATAAATTCGAAAAGAGCTAAAAAAAGAGCTAGGAGCTAAAACCCAATTTTCCTTGCTAAATAGAAAAAAAGCAAGCACATTTGCACGTCACCTAAAAAACGTGTTTGCTCCGCATTAAATTGAACCCTCTCCCTATACTGCACAAAAAGTAAGACAGACTCTCGAACAACCCTACCAAATGGACCCACCCATAAAAAAATTCTTAAAAGCTGAGGTTAAGGAAGCGATCAAAAACTCAAAGCTAAGAAGGCTCCCGGTTACGATCTAATCACTGGAGGAATATTAAAACAGCTGCCCGAAGAAGAAATCACTTTCCTGACTTATATTTATAACGCAATTCTCTCATCTGGTTTCGTTCCACCTCAATGGAAAGTTTCCCAGGTAAAAATTATTCCTAAACCAGGAAAAAGTGCAGACAGAGTTGAGTCATATCGTCCAATCAGTTTGCTACCCATCGCCTCTAAAATTCTGGAGACTCTTTTTCTCAAAAGATTGATGCCAGTAATAAAACAAAGAAATATTATCCCTAATCACCAATTCGGTTTTAGGAAAAAACACAGCACAATCGAACAAGTTCACAGGCTTGTAAACTGCATTCACACTGCATTCGAACACAAAAAGCATTGTACAGCTGCATTCCTCGATATATCTCAAGCTTTCGATCGAATATGGCATGATGGTTTACTTTACAAAATAAAGAGTACCCTCCCGATAAACTATTATATCTTTATCGAGTCCTATCTTAAAAATCGATTTTTCTTTGTTAAGCAAGGCGAGGAGCAGTCTGAACTCTACGAAAGTTCAGCTGGTGTACCTCAAGGCAGTTTGATGGGTCCCATCCTTTACCTGTTATACACATATGATTTACCAGCATCCGAAGGAGCAATTGTTGGTACAATTGCAGATGATACTGCAATTCTCGCAATGGACACCCTTCCAAAACTCGCCTCGGTTAAACTCCAAAATGGCCTCAACAAAATAACACAATGGCTGAAAGATTGACGAATTAAGCCAAATGAAACAAAGTCTGTCCAGTTTACGTTCTCCCTTAAACGTAAAACCTGCCCGCCCGTAAAACTCAATAACGTGGATATTCCACAGCGTGATGCGACAAAATACTTAGGCATGCACCTCGACAGCAAGCTTACATGGAAAACTCATATTTTCACTAAGCGTAAAGCACTGGGAATGAAGCTCAACCCGGTTACTGAACCCGAAGTCTCAAGTCTCACTCGAGAGTAAGCTCTTACTCTATTCATGTGCTTGAAAACCAGTATGGACATACGGAATACAATTATGGGGCTCTGCAGCAGCCTCCAAAAAAAGATACAGTGCCGGACATAAGTTTTGGCACAGCAGATGATATCAACTTAAATGTCCGAATTCGGGTCAAAATAATGCAAAATTTTATTATTTTATATTCAGTGCATATTTATGTATGCATAGAGATTGCATATTTTACAAAAACTTATTATTAAACCTGTTAAATAAGGCAAGTTCCTTAATAAAACTAAAAAATGCCGTTTTTCGTGGTGACAAAAGTATTGGCACACCTTTGTTCCTTCTGGATATATTAAAGATTTTGCTGATCTGGCAGCTCAATTTAACAAGACATGTATGTTATAATCTTCAGTTATTTAATTGAAATGTGTTTTTTGTGTCAATCGAAACGAATTTTGAGTAGGATTTATTTTTTTTTGTAAAAATGGGTCGAAAACAGTGTGAAACATCAAAATCGCAGCGAAAAATAATTCTACACCTGCATAACCAAGGCAAATCTTACGCAGAAATCGGTGAAATTATGGAGCGAAGCCGTTTTACAATACGCAATGTAATAAAGCGCTACACAGGATCGACAAACTTTGAAAATGCCGAGCGAACTGGCCGTCCTCGAAAGCTTTCCACTCGGGAATGCGCCCAAATCGTACGAAAAGTAAAGAGTAACCCCAAAATTACATCGACCCAGATTACAGCAGAGATTAAAGAAGCCTTTGGTAAGGATGTTCACAGCAAAACAGTAAGACGGGTGCTGCACAATGCTGGATACAATTCTCGAGTCGCCAGGCCTAAACCAATGAT
>NW_016168259.1:14387-19651 GCF_001687245.7 Rhagoletis zephyria | reverse complement strand
TTCCCACACTCATAAAGTGGGCGTTTAAGCGCAAGCAATTACCACCCACGTACGCAGTACGTACTTATTCAAAAATCGATTGCTTAAGATGATACGAGTACATAATGTGTTTTTCATTTCAACCTTTCTCCGGCGCACAGTAGTGTGGCTTTGGATGACCGTACTTCTTTTTCCTCCAATTTCCCTATACCTCTCAATTGTGAGAAGTTTCTTAGGTCCGAATAGGTTAGGAAGGCGTGGCGTCTATGGAAAATGTGATATGTCACTCGTAGAAATGCTCAGTAGTTGCCCATTGTGAGCATCCTTTCTGAGTGAATATCAGGAAGGTTAGCTTGGGTTAGACGACCGCGTCCGTGGGTAGAGGAGAGAGGGAAAGGAGAACGTCACAGTATCGCCGGAAGGAAGAGTGAGAGGGTAGAAACAGAACGATGACATCGTGCTCATCACGAAGTTACTCAAGCGTCTGACATCCAAACTGCTTGAACCTTAGGCTGGCAAGGGCAGGGCACCAGTCCAGCAGGTGTTGAGATGATTCTACCTCATCGTCCTCCATGCTGCTGGTGCTGTAGGGATCATCGATGATATACAGCCTACCGCATGCAATGACCAATTTGAACGCCCATCAATAGTGAGATGTAAAACTAGCTTAGTCTCAAAAGCTCCATCGACTGTCTGCGGCCTACACGTGGCCAGAAGTAGTCCAGCATTAGGTCAGGGGAACAATCAGACTTTCTACCTTTGAGCAGCTGTTCAAGGGTTGTCTGTCTCTCCAGCTCATCGGCCATGCAGTGTGACGCGGAACCCAAATGAGGTTGAAAGCGTAGTATTCCGATGCGGTCGACGTCCTCTAGTGAACCAACAGTAAGCCAAGAGCCTTGATAACTACTTCGCTGTCGGAATATATAATCACCTCCTTCAAAGATGTTACGCTTGAGAGCAACCAATACGAAACCTCCTATATTGCGGTTACCTCTGCTTGGGAAAATGCTATAGTGATTCGTTAGCCTAATTTTCAGGTTGATAGAGAGTTCTTCGCAGAAGACGCCTCCACCTGCTCTCCCAACTAGCTTTGATCCATACGTAAATACGTTTACAGGGCCCCAATTCCAAATACTGCACCACTCCCAGTCTTCTCTCGCTGGAATATGGGAGGTGAATGATTCCTTCGGACCCAAAATCGGCGCGCAGTAATCTGTCTTGAGTCGGTAGGAACTGGAAACTTTTTTAGAAAACTGGCGCGCCTATAGCTCAAGGTGAACTTAAAGCCTACCCCACCAAGCCCTAGCTCTGCCTGCTAAATCTACGGACACAACATTTAACATAACATTAAGCACCAGATTAGGAGTAGTTCGAAGTGATCCACTTATTCCAATTAAGTCAGCTCTTTTGCACTCCTTCCAGCTGCTGGACGATGAAGGCCTTGTCTAGTGCGTTCCATTAGAAGAGGACCCCATACATATAATAAAATATAAAGCTACTGTTGCCTTCTGGACTCTACGATCGGTTTTCATGAAAGCCCAAGTCCTTCACCCTGTCAGAGAGCCTTTGTGGAAGACCGAACATTGAGGGAAGACGAAAATTCGGTATCTGATACCTGCTAGAAAGAAGAATAAGCTTTGTTTTGCTGAGGTTTACACCCCGCCCGCAGTTAAAAGCCCAATTTGCAACCAAGTTCAGGTAACCCTGAAAGATGGCGAATGCTGTTTATAGTCTTCCTTTTCAAATGTGAGCTGATTGAACTCCAATGACAGTATTCATAGCGCTTGATATCGTCGTTGATAATCTGTCTTTTCAGCGTCCACTCCTTTAGTTGTAAGGCGTAGATAAGTCTGGGACTCATTCGTAAGTTCGCCTGTTGCCGCATTTAGGAGTTGGCTTAGCTTAAAACAGACGCCCGTTCGGAAGCTCAAGTTGAGTATTGCGTTCTCGCTAGGCTAGTAGGCTGGTGATTTTCGAGCATTATGAGAAGATGCCCTCCCTTGGCTGTACGAATTGATTCTTTTCTATATTGCCAAGAACGTTTCTTTTTCTTTTCATCAAGTGCTATCGGCGAGCGATTCAGCAATTTGAGATTTCGGCGTTTTAGGATCTTCACCAAAATTAAACGTAGTGAGGCGTACAATCACATTTGAGTGACCACTTCAAGATAAGCAGCAGAAATTTGCAGAAAAGTTCTGCGCAAGACTTATCCAAGTTGTGAGCGAACTTTTATGCAAACCTTCCACTGTGCGGCTTCCGTATTTTTCTTGCCTACAAGTAGTCAATAAGAAGCTATTTGTCAACGCACGCCCCCTACTTTTTTCACTCTAACCGATTTGAATGAATAATTGCATTACATATTAAGCGAAGCAAAAATAAATGGCAATAAAATAAAAGTCTTCCTTTTTAAACCTTCTTTCTTTCAAGGCACCCATCGCCATAACTGCTCTAATTATGTGTAACGCTTATGTTGCGCATATATGCACATTAGGGTGGTCCAAAATTGTGTGGAGAAAAAGTTTAGTCCGCATTTTTATAATATACTCCCGTTTTGTTTATAAAAAAAAATATTTAGCGGTCGCTCAAAGCGCTACAAGTTTGCATACATTTTATATGTGAAAAAAAAAACAATTTTTCGTAAAAATGGTTTAGAATTCTTGAAAAGCAATATTTTCATTTTTTAATATTAACTATTTTTTGTGCAAACTTTGACTTTTTTGGTGTGTTTAAATGGACCCATAAAAAATAGTTAATATTACAAAATGGTTAAATAAACAATTGCAAATTATTTATTATTGCAAGTTTCCAAACAAACAAAGCTTTCCGATCGAATACTATATTGGAGAATTCTATACCATTTCCACGAAAAATTGTTTATTTTTTTCATATAAAATACATGGAAAACTTTAAGCGCTTTGATCGACCTCTAAACGTTTTTTGGATTTCAAAACAAAAAAACAGGGGTACAATTTTTCTCAGTATAGCACAATCCTAGGGAGTAAGAGCATTAAAATGCCGACTTTCCCTTTTTTTTGGACCACCCTAATAAGCATGCATAAATCATTGATACATGTACTTCTAAGAGGGCCATTATAGCTACGACATTGCCAATGTATACACATTTGCTCTTGTCATTTGTCACGTACGTTATTTTATGATATTTTATTACTATATATAAAATTTTAAAATCACTTTTTGTCTTCTCTTCGGTCGCTCGCATATCATTTGATGTATCGCCGTGTTATTTTTTTTCGTTTCCTTCTTTTTGCGCTTTGTTTTTTTTTTTTTGAGAAAATACTCACGTAGCAGTAAATGTGTGTGGTAATGGGCTAAGTAATGATTTCTTTAACGTTTGACATTAACAATAACAGTGCTTTTTGGTGGCTTTTATTTCGTACTATTTACGTACGTGCCACACACTTTAAGTGTAATGCGTTTCATGTGCTACACCACGCCACAGCTGCCTTAGCAGACATTTGCAAAAAAAAAAAGGTGGCAAAAAGAAGCAATTTGCGAAAATTTAAACGCTAAGCGATTATCTGCTTTCGTGTGTAGTTTGTGGAGTAGCATTTTGTTTTGCCGTGGCTTGCTTTTTACCTTTATATTCCTTTCACCTTTGTTTCCTTTCATCAAAGTCCTCATACAATTAATTGCCCTTAACTTTATAGCGAATCACTCAACTGGACTTTGCTGCCGCTTTCAGGGTTGTGGGTAGTGAATGTGTCATCGCCATTTATTTATATTTATTACTAAAATACATACAGTGACTCAAAGCAGTGACCACGTGTTGATTTTTTTTTAATATTCGTAGTGTTTTTCGAATTAAATTTTTTTGTGCTTTTTCTATAAAAATATTGTCGCAAGCTTTAGGCTGAAAAATCTCGTTGATTTTTAAGATTTTTTTTTTAAGACTGCTTTTGCTTTTTTTTTTTTATACAACAAGTGCAACTTACAAAAACTGGCGATGATTTTGGAAAATTTTATTACTAACGGTCTCCCGCATTTTATTTCATAAGAAATTCATGTTTGCATGGAAAAATGTGCAAAAGTCCCCCACCAAAAAATAATTCTCAAAAATCAACGGAATTTTTAAACCGTTTGAAGGTTGCACTTCATTGGACTAAAATTGTATGGGCTATAAAACTGCATACCCAAAAATGTTCTATAGACTCGGATTAAAAATTTGAAATTTGGATGAAAATTTGTTGAATTTTCCAAAATTTTGTATTTAGTCTAAAAATTTGTTGAATTTTCCAAAATTTTATATTTAGTCTAAAAATGTGATATATACGGGTTTGGTTTAAGCTTAGACTGTATTTTTATAGAGATATATGTAACAAAAAAGATAAAAAATTTGGCTCGAGAAATATTACGAATATTAAAAAAAAATCAACACGTGGTCATTTGTTTGAGTGACTGTACATACATATACGTTCACTATCTACAAAATCGACGTGCTTTAAGCGGTCGCCACTTCAATTTGTCCATCGATCTGCGAGTAGTTTTTTGTTTTTTTTTTTTTGCTTAATACTCTGCTCCAGCATTTGTTTTTATGGATTTGTGTGCGTGTTAGTTTCACTGGTCTGCTCTACTGTTTCCGCAAATTGTTATCAGACACCACACTAAGTGAGGGTCGTTTTGGCCACAAAATATCAAATAATAATCTGAGTAAGTGCTTAGCAAGCTTACTAATATATACATATATACAAACCTTCCCATGAACTATATTTATGTACTTATGTATGTATGTATGCCTCATTTTCATTGCTTCAGCGCACGATGAGCATGTGCTATAGTAGCTAGTCAGCCATGACGTATACGTGACATAATACCAATGTACTTCAACGGCGTTAAGTAATCAGAATTTTAGCCATGAAATTTTGTCGTTTGTATGCAAAAAATAAATATTTTCGTACTTAAATACATGCATATTTATGTATGTACAATGTATGTACATATGTATGTATGTACATAACCTTATCTATTTGCGACAAAAATTCATAAATGTGCTTTTTTCATGGGCAAACGTAATCTCTTGCTACTTTGATGGCTCTAATGATGGAGTACTTAGTTGTTCGGTGTTACTAAAAAAAATTGTAATCTGGGTCTGATCGTCTTTTTTTTTTGGTTCCGATAAAAAATGAATAGGAAGACCTTACCTTATTAACATTGCATGTAAATATAAATTCATTACATAGCCATCCATATACATACGATACTAACAAAATCAAAGGTTGGAAATATTACTTGGATCAAACCATAACCTTTTTTGCGGAGATCTACCA
>NW_016168259.1:0-13929 GCF_001687245.7 Rhagoletis zephyria | reverse complement strand
CCAGCCAGCCAGCCAGCCAACCAACCCAAGCAAGTTCCCCATCTACAGCTACCAGTCTGTCACTTAGACAGCCCTCTGCGTTCACTTGTTCGCGCGCGCCTCCTACCGCCGCCCTCCGCTTACACGTTTCGCTCGTCCCGCCATACGGTCGCTCAATTATTTGTTCGCCAGCCATTGCGGCAACCTTGAGCGCAAGTTTCAAGGTACACATACGTCAATGTTTTTGCGGCGCAGATTGAAAATGGCAGAAAATTGTAAAATAAAATATGTGTACATAAAATGAAATGGAAAGAAAAAAATCGTAGAATACCGAAAAAAAAAGCAAAAGACGACATCAGAGCGGAAACAGTTAATGAGGCAATGGATACAGCTTTGAGGTAGCTGAAGAAGCTACGCAATGCTAAGCTCTTACTGGAGGCTGGTGGGTAAATGGAGTGGCAAAATCCTTATGATTCTTATGAAAGTTTGGTCCCTTCTGTATAACACTTTTTTTCATTTATTCGATCGAAGTTTTGGCTTTAACGCCATACCTGCTACCAAATGGAAGGTCAGTGGAAAAAGTGTTTGTTGTGGAAGAAACTGGCGTGGGGTGGGGTTGGTGTTCTAACTGTTGATTGATTACTTGGTTGCTTAATCAAGCCAATGTAAGAACACGCCAAGCCAAAATTTCATCTGAAAAGAATCGTCAAGTAAACTAAGGGTGTTTATGTCACTTAGCTCTGTTAGATCAACAGAAGACGTTTGCTTGGAAACCTCACACTAGGCTTACACGCGATTGAAGTGATGCTCTTCCATTTTTCTTCAACTTCTGATAATTTACAATTCCGAGAGGATGCTTCGCTTTAGCTACAATCTATTTATTACACAGTGCAAGAGCGTTTTTGGGGGCGACATGATTCCTACTCAGGACCTATACCCTTAGTATAAAGAAGTAGCAGTATATTGTATGAAGAAAACACAAAATTTTTTAAGTGAAAAACTAATTTCGTGGCTCCTTTTTTTTGGACAGTCGGAATAAAATGACATTGGGAGGTCGATAGAGGGTTAAAATGTTCTAGAAAATTATTCGCCAGAAAATTTCACCAGGGGTATTCTCAGGCAATACTCGTATGGTTTCTTGTTCTTAAATAGTATAACTCTTTTCGAGTGTGATGGTATCTTCCAAGGCAAAGTAATAGATGTGAAGAGAAGCTGCAGCAAATTAAACATTGAATGTTAAGGAATGCCAATAAGTGAATGTTAAGCTCTAGTCAAGAGATATCGAACTCATCGAGATATATCTACATCCTTGGCTGTAGGGATATATCTACAGTCAGCGTCAAAAATATGAATACCCTGACGATTTGATGATTTTCCTTATTGATATTTTCCATTTTCTATAAAAATATAGTTCATTCTACAGCAAAAACCAGCAGAATAAATTTTTTCAATTTCATATAGAACTCTGCAAAATTCAAGAATTATAAACAAATTTTACATTTTCCAATTCGATTTCTTAGAAAACGTTTTAGTATGCAGTAACGCTTGAACAGATACTATTTTTATATGATAGAAAATGCGCAACATCCTCGACAAAAAAAAAAAATCTCAAAAATCAACGGTAATTTTTATAGACTTGAAACTACCACCATATTATACCAAAATTTAATGTGCTACAAAACTGCAATTTTTCTAAGAAATGGACTTAAAAAGTTGAAAATTTTAATGACATTTATTTGGTATTTCTTGAATTTTCCGAGAATTGGTATGCAATTTTATAGCTCATTAAATTCTAGTGCAAGTTTTAGGTTGGTAAAAAATTGCTTTTAATTTTTGATATATTTTTTTCTGATGGTGTTATGCACTCTTTTCCATATAAACAATTACTTCGTATGGAAGAAAATGCGTGATACCGTCAGCAAACAAAATGATCAAAAATCAACGCAATTTTTTAGCAACTTAAAACCTGCACTTTATAATACTAGAATTTAATAAGCTATAAAACTGCATGCCAAAAAGTATTGTAGAAATATATATTATAATTTTTGTACAAAGTCTGAAATTTAGATTTATATGGTATTTGTTAGATAAAGAGCTATACTTTAGTATAAAAATAATGAACTTAAAAAAAATCAAAAGAAAAGTAGTCAAAACTGGTAAAAATGTTTATGTGCTATCTTTTGTCGCGGGATGTAGGTAACTACCTCCGTAATACACCCACGGAACGAGTGAAAGCAAATTCTTGCTTAGTTAAATATTTCCACCCAAATGCGTAGCGGGCTCACTCACTTAATTTTGCCACCGAAAGATTCTCAAGGTCTCACGCGCAGTCAGCGTGGCACGAGGCTGTTAACCTCCTAAAAGTATACTTGTATGCATACATACACTTTTTTGACAACATCTCGGCTCCGAGTAGCAGCAACACAACACTTTGTTTGAGTGCTTTTATAAGCTTTTGTTAGTATTTTTCTGCTTCTTTCTTACATTTTTGTTCATTTGTTATTTATTGATGGTGACACCATTGGGTTGAGTGGAGTTGCTCGTGCGTTTGACAGGATATGAAAATTTGACCTTGACGTGGTGTGCTACATACACACTTGCGTATGTAAATATGTATGTACATTAGACTGTATCAGCAAAAAAGCTCGCCTGCACCACTGAGTCTAAATTATTTTTGTAAGGCAATTTCGAAAAAAGGTTATTTTTTGATACGTATGCCTTTGGCCTTTACAGTCGGATCTTAACCCTTTCACATATCACATATCGATGTTCTTGTCTCGAGGAGACATTTTTTCTTTTTGTTTAAAGATAGTTGACCTCAAGTACCCCGCTCTACTACTTAGGCGAAAGATCTCAGTTATTAACTCCGTATAGTAAATTAACAGAGTAATTCTGGCAACCGCCTTTCAACTCCCCACAGTCTTTCGAAATACAAATTTATTTTAAATCAATAAAATCGAAAAATAATAAAAAAATAACTTAAAAAAAATATAAAAAAATAAAATATTTTTCTTTTTGAACAATAAAAGCTAAAAATAAAAAGAAAATTCCATTCAAAAAGAAAAAAACTTGTTTGAAAAAAGAAAAGAGTTAAATGAGAAAAGGAAACAAATTTTATGGAAAAATTTAATCAATAGAGAAAAAATACATGAAATACGTTTCGAACATTAAATGAAATAAAAAAATATAAATTTTTTCGAGTCAATAAAAATTAAAAATTAAAAAAAAAACTGTAAATTAAAAAAGAAAAAGAATTAACATAAAAAAATGAATCAAATTATTTTCTAAAAACGAAGTGAAATTAAAAAAATAATATTTTTAAAACAATAAAATGTTAAAATTATAAGAAAATTTTATTTTAAAAGAGAAAAAGTGATGTATGAGTTCTGAAAACTTAAATGAAATAAATTTTTTTTTTTGTTATAAAATTGTAAGATTAAAGAAAAATATATTTAATTTTTTTTTATTAAAATAAGAAAAAATACAAATTGAACGAAAAAACAAAATTTTCCTTTTAAAACCGAAATCTAAAAAGAAATAATTAACAAATAAGTTTCTAAATGTTAAAATTATAAAGCAAAAAAAGAAAACATATTTTTCTTCCGTCGCCCGAGGATTCGAACCTCTGATGTCGCGAATGACCCGCCAGTGCTTGGCTCACTCGGCTATTGCAGTGTGAGCAAAATGATATAAATCTCTATTTGGAATTTGCTAAAGTGCTTTCTGTCAAAAGAGCTTTTCATCGTGAAAGTTGACAGGGAGCTTTTTTTTTTAATGTAATACTTTTTATCTTTGAATTGGTTTCACAAAAGACTTTGCCAGAATTGCCCTGTAAACCTCTCCAAAAATCACCAAACTTTTTTATTCCAGTGGAATTATGTTAAAAATAGTTCGCAAATTTTTTTGTTTGCTTGTAATGTGGTACGCTCTAATGTACATACATATTTATGTATGTACGTGCGTAAAAAAGTATTAGAATGCATGGTAAGCAAATGTGGAAAATTGTTTCAATATTTATTTTGCCATACTGTAACAGGATTAAACACGTACATATGTAGGTGGTATATGGTTTATTTAATTTGATGGCGTATGCCGACTTATATAGAATTCTATTAGAATTAATTAGATGAAAGTGCATAAACACGTCAATACTCTTAGCAAATTAATGAAGTTGTGGGTTCTGACCTTGTCAAACAAAGTGTGTTGCGTAAATTTTTTTAAGCAGATATTTCAGCTTAATAAATACTTATTATATGTACTTAGTATATTGTACACATTAACCTCCTAAAAGTAAACTGTTCATCTAACTTTGTCAATGACTGACGTCTAATCAGGTCAAGTCGCGTCAAGTCAATTTGACACATCCCTGCAGTATTAAATTAGGGCATATTAAGTGAACTCGTTGGAAATTTTAGTAAACTTAATAAGCTTAAAGCGTAACAGTAACGTTAATATGCAGAAGATATATTTTGGGAACAGCCCTCCTTTTCAAGCTACGGGCGATTGTTTCTATCTATGTATACAGAAAGAAGAATGTTTACTCATTTTTTATATTACCAATGGACACAAATTTGAACCCAGAGAAAAATTTTGGAGTTTCTTGTTTTTTTTTTAGATAAGAAAAAAATGCCATCTTCAAGTCAATATTGGTTTTTAAACCAAATAATTTAAAATTAGTTGTGGAGTTTGAAACCAAAAGCACATATTGAAAAAATTGTTGTATCCCTTTTTCGAAGTACGAGTCCTATCTGAAATCTTTACTTGACTTTAAATATATTAGGGAAGTAAAGACCGATAATTTTTACCTTTCAGACATTTATGAAGTTCATGATTCAATTTCAAGCTTTTTTGAGATTTTTTTGGTAGGTTTTCGGAAGTCATCCGGTTTTTTCAATTTTTTTTTTAATGTTTCGCAATTTTTTGGGGAGTTTATCGGATCTTTTTGTGACTGTTTAGATTTTTTTTAAACTTTTTAAAAGACCTCGCATAATTTTCGTGACTTTTTGATCTTTTACATGATTTGATATTTTCTTGGGATTGGTCGAAACTTATTCTTATACGATGTTTTTCGGAACTTTTCGAGTTTTTTTCGTGTCTGTGTTTTTTTGGGAATTTTTCGTGACTGTTTACCCTTTTTAGAGACTTCGGATTTTTTCGTGCCTTTTAAAAATGTTAGCAGGATTTTTCAGAAGTTTTTGTTAACTGCTTACGCCTTTTCCAGACTCTTGAAAATTTTGTGGGATTTTTCAAACTCTTCTAGGTTTTTCGAAACTTTTCGGGATATTTTTATCACTGCTCGCTTTTTCGAGTTATTCTGGTGATTTTTGGGAATTTTTCGGGACTTTTTTCATGATAGTTTGGTCTTATTCGATATTTTTGTGGATCCTTCGATCTTCTCAGGATTTTTCATACTTTAATTTATTTGTTGCGCAACGTCAGGATTATCAATGATTTTTCAGGTCTTTTCGAGGGTTTTGGAAATTTTAGCAGGATTTGTTTTCTGTTCGAAACTTCGTTTTTTTATATTTTAGCATTATTTTTCAGAGTTTTTTTGTTAACTATTTGGGCTTTTCGAGACTTTTTAAGATTTTCTTGCTATTTCTAAATTTTTTTCGTTATTTTTTCTTGATTTCGGGTTTTTAGAGATGTTTTCGGAATCTTTCAGATTTTTTTCGGAACTAGTTTCGTGACTGTTTGACCTTTTTCAAGACTTGTGTGGATCATTATCGTTTATCGTGACTGTTTATCATTTTTCGAGATTTCAGAAAGTTTTCCTGGGATTTTTAATACTTGTATATGTTTTTCGAAACTTTGGTTTTTTCGTGACTTATCGAGTCTTTTTTAAATTTCATCGGGCTTTTACAGATTTTTTTTGCCTGTTTACGGTTTTTCGAGATTTTTGAAGATTTTTTCGAATTTTCCACAATTTTAGATTTATTCGAAACTGTTCGGGTTTTTCAGATGTTCTCGAGATTTTATAGATTTCAGAACTCTTTGTCGTGGCTGTTTGGGCTTATTTAAGATTTGTTGTTGTTGTTTTTTCTTTTAAATTGTAGGTAGCTTTTTGGGTTTTTTTCAGGATTTTTCGGTATTTTTAGGAACTTTGGGCTTCTTCGAGAATTTTTTCTCGTTTTTTCGAAATTTTCTGTGGGAAATTTCGAGACTTCTTGGAGGCTTTCGGAAATCATCCGGATTTTCGAGATTCCTTAAATTTCCAGGCACATTTGCAAACGTTTTTGGTCGCTGCTTGAACTTTTTTGATATTTTCTCGTAACATTTAAACTTTTTTAAGAATTTTCTACTATTCGTTAAAACATAAGTTTATGCTAAAATTACGTTGAACTACTTTCATAGTTATTTTTTAATGCAATAACAACATCAATAAAGCAGTATCAGTAAAAAAAAAAATGAATGGCTATCCTTGGGAACTCACCTCCCGTTTTTAATTAAATTATCACCACCAAATCGAACACGCATTTTTCGCGCGCCAACAAAAGTGACAGCAAATATTTACAGATATTTAGCGGCAAAACTACGCCGCAATGTTGTTGGCATTAAATTTTTGTAATCGCTTGGCTTTGCCGTTGTACATTTGGTGAAAATTTTGCATTTATGGCGCAATAAAATGTGCGCATGCGCGCATGTGCAGGCAAACAAACAAACAAACAAACGCACATCCAGTCAGCCTGCAAGACAGTCGGTCGACCAGCGAGTTGAGTTGCTGCAACACAACCACACTTTGTGCGACAATAGCAATAATCTAGCGGCAATCATCAAGTCAATGAAGGCAATAATCATAAACAACGACAGACGGGATGGGATGGCTAAATAAAATGGCTAAAAGTGAAAAATGTGAAAAGCTTGCGCCTCCGCTATGTGTGCCGTCGACTGTGTGCATTCACTTTCATTTACCCAACAGCGACGATGCATTTCCATTTTTCTTTGGCAATTCGAGTGAGTAAATGCGTTTCCTGTTTTTTTTTTTTTTTTTTTTTGCATTTCGATCGGAGACAATTTCGCTGTTCGTTGATCACTACTCACTGCTTGCCTTTAAATATTTCATTTTTTCCATATCGACATGAAATTTTCACCATAATTTGTGTATACATATACTTATTTTTTTATTTTTTATTTTTTTATTTATGAAAGTTGACGAAAGTTTTCTGCGCTGAGTGAGCGAAATACTACATATTCGAGCTGACATTAACAATATCCAAATAGTTAGTGTAGCTAGCGTGAATATATTAATTGAAAATTGATAAACATAATAAACGCTAGTGAAAACATTCACTTGATTTGGTGTTTGTTGTTGTTGTTGTTGTTAACATTGTTGTTGCTGTTTTCTCTAACGCACGCCACAGTAGCAATTAGTGTTTGATGATCGTCGCATAACTCATCGACACAGCGTTTGAGTTGACATCAGTTGTGTTAGTCAGTCGATCGGTGTGATCAGCGATATCGTCATAATCGCCTAGCAACAACAACAACAAATGCTGCCCACTGCCGCCTTAATGAAATATGCAACTGAGGAATGTAAACGTCGTCGTCGGTGAATGCAACATTTGATATTTGATTGTTAGTTGCCCCCCTCCTCCCCCCCGCTACCTCTTGCAGTTTTTCCTCTGTTGTTGTTGCTTTAGTTGCCGGTGAAATGTTGCAGCCGGCAACTATCTGAGCACACGTACACACATATCTAGCGGTGTTGCTTGACTCATTCTTTGCTTTCGTTCAACGCATTCCATTGCCATAAAAAATAGCCAACGCATGCAATTGGACCCCCCTCCCCCCCAGCTCCTCGCTTTTCTCAACATTTAAGCTTTTGATTTCTTATGCCTCTTGAATTTTTTCTACTTAGCGCTGAAATGCGATATTCAAATGCGTTGCATTCAATGATTTGTTGGAATTCCGAAACTTCTTTACGACTTTTGTGCCGTTTTTTTTAATTTATTTAGTTGCCTTTGTTGTTGTTGTTGTGTTGTTTCTACCTAGAGGTGGTGATGCTGATCGCATAGCTCGAGTTACTCTTATTTTTTCTCACTTTGGCATTTTATCTGCCTTGGTTACTGTTAATTATTTATGTATGTATGTACTTCTTTGCTGCTTTTGTTGTTGTGTAATTTCTTTTGTGAAAAAATGTTATGCTCGAAGTGTTTTTTAAAATGCTGAAACTGTTAAATATTCATGGGCAATAGTGTACTAGCGAATGGCCACAGAGCGTTGCCACCACACGCTAAACAAATGTTAGAGACGAAATTTTGTTCGGGTGGCAACCCTACTTAAAAATATTTCGATTAAAAAGATTACTTCAGTAGTTTTTCTTTGATGTCATTTTGTAGTATTTTATGCATTTGAGCTATTGAATTAAATTTCAATTTATAGTTTGGTGGCAACCCTTTTCAAAAATATGTACATATGCAAACAAGTATTGCTAAAATTATATTAAAATATTTTGCTTTATAAAACTGCTACACAACGTGTCAAGCACACACATCTCGCCACTAAGCATATACGTTAAATAATTACTAAGTGGCAACTCTATTAAAAATATTTCCGTGTAAAAGGGAAAAGCACATTTAGTTTGATTACTACACGGTCAGCCTTTACTCGCGAAAGAATTATAATTTTTATTAAGTGGCAACCCTGCTGAAAGTACTTTTCAGGAAATTTTTTTCATTAGACATTTCATTTAAAATCCATGCCAACATTTTTTTGAATTACTTTGAAAGCTGGCAACTTCATTTAAAAAGTTGCCAAATTTAAGCTCTAACTCATAATCCTGCGTTTAATATGGCAACAATAATGTAAAATTTTTCTTAGTTTTCATATCTTGCTTTTCTTTATTAGGTGGTAACTCTAAAAATATTTAGAATTAGGATGCTCTTAGATATGTTTCGCGCGATGCTGGCATTGTAATATACTACTGAGCTGTCACACAGTTCATTTCTTTTTTTTTTTTTTGAAATAAGTGGCAATCCTGAACCAAAAAATTTTGATAATAATGCTTTCTTAATGCTATTTTTTTTTAATTTTTTTGATATCTTTATACGGATTTGCTATTTCGGACAGTATAAAAAGTTGTAATTTCTATGGAAATTAAAAATGCATACCTGAATCTCTTTTGTACAGCAGTGTTGCATTTTTAACTTGTAGCCTAGTCTAGTGGCCGGTCACGGCTTTAATCAGGGTCGAAATTTGCCGCTTAGCTAATGACCACTACCACTTTGCAAGGTATAGCTTTGCATATCGATGGTTTCGCCCAGCGCTCGTTGTGCCGATTTAAAGCTCTTCTGTCCAAAAGCGAGCTCCAAGTTGGGAGAGATTCTAATTTTGCTACATATAAGAAACGTTCTTGACTTGCCAATTTATTCCCCATACAGTTTCCTGGAATGTTATAATATCCATATAACTAAGTTTGAATATTTAGAGGTGGTCGAGAATAAACAGTCCCGCCTTTGTCTGCCATTTGGACAATAAGCCCTTACTAGTATTAGCTGCCCCACACCTGACCAACTCTCGTCGATCGGATTCCTCTACGACGTCTATAAAGTTACAATCGTTATATCTTATTTAGTTCTCAGTGTGAGACATTGAGTATGTTTAAAGAAAAATTTTTCTATTTAAATTAAAATTAATTTACTTATGTATAGTTTTAACCGATTTCAAAAAGGATGGGCTACGATTTTTTTTATATATTTACATACATATGTTACGGCATAACTTTGGACCTCGTGAACCGTTTTCGATTTTTTTTTTTAACGAAAAGGTGGCACGTCAAAGGTGGTCCCATACCAATTTAGTTTAGTTTCGATCAGTGGGTCATCAAAAAACTAACNATATCCATATAACTAAGTTTGAATATTTAGAGGTGGTCGAGAATAAACAGGCCCGTCTTTGTCTGCCATTTGGACAATAAGCCCTTACTAGTGTTAGCTACCCCACACCTGACCAACTCTCGCCGATCGGATTCCTCTACGACGTCTATAAAGTTACAATCGTTATATCTTATTTAGTTCTCAATGTGAGACATTGAGCATGTTTAAAGAAAAATTTTTCTATTTAAATTAAAATTAATTTACTTATGTATAGTTTTAACCGATTTCAAAAAGGATGGGCTACGATTTTTTTTATATATTTACATACATATGTTACGGCATAACTTTGGACCTCGTGAACCGTTTTCGATTTTTTTTTTTAACGAAAAGGTGGCACGTCAAAGGTGGTCCCATACCAATTTAGTTTAGTTTCGATCAGTGGGTCATCAAAAAACTAACGGTACTCCTAAATTTTTATATGAGCATTTAAGTTGGTATTTTTTTTTTTTGTTAAAAAATTATTTGTTTATCGCATAATATTTTTGAAGCAGTTTTGATTTGTATTCTGATATTAACAAATTACTTTCTTTCCTTTCAGGTATGCAATTTAAACATTTTCGTAAATTAACGTAAGTATATGTATGTAGATTAAGAAAAATATAGTTGGAGATTGATAAACTAAATACTCCATAATTGAAGCAAATATAGTCAGGCCGATGCTGAACATATACTCCCTGGGAGTTTACTCTCTTTTCCCTTTCCTACTATCATTTTATTTTTTTATTAAATGGCCTTTTTATATTAAATGGCTTTTTTTTATTAATTGGCAGAGTTGGGTCGATTGAGTTGAAAGTCGAGAGAGTCGAGAGAGAGATTGAGTTGAGAGTCGATTTTATTTCGACTGTGAATATGCCTTAATAAGTTTCGATAGGTAAAATAATGNGGTTCTTGAAAAGGATAATGGTACTCCTATATTTTTATATGCACATTTAAGTTGGTATTTTTTTTTTTTGTTAAAAAATTATTTGTTTATCGCATAATATTTTTGAAGCAGTTTTGATTTGTATTCTGATATTAACAAATTACTTTCTTTCCTTTCAGGTATGCAATTTAAACATTTTCGTAAATTAACGTAAGTATATGTATGTAGATTAAGAAAAATATAGTTGGAGATTGATAAACTAAATACTCCATAATTGAAGCAAATATAGTCAGGCCGATGCTGAAGAGATACTCCCTGGGAGTTTACTCCCTTTTCCCTTACCTACTATCATTTTATTTTTTTAATAAATGGCCTTTTTTTTGAGTTGAAAGTCGAGAGAGTCGAGAGAGAGATTGAGTTGAGAGTCGATTTTATTTCGACTGTGAATATGCCTTAATAAGTTTCGAAAGGTAAAATAATTAAAGTCTTCACATACTTGGTGTAAACGATTTGAATGACTTGAAGACACTTTTTTTCTGCTGTGACACTTTTTTGCGACTTTCGAAAAATTTTCAGCGGTAACACTGCTGCACACACTGTATAATTTTGTACGACGAGAGAAGACCTTACTTCTCAATGGGCTTCTTAATCCAGAGTAACACATGTCATTATTGCCGTTGGACATTATTATTATTATCGGCGATAATGCTGGCTCCCGAAATGATGTGCTCAATTTTTTCGAAATTCAACTTGATGACTTCGTTTTCGCCTTGTATGGCTCCGCTAAACTTGACAAATGTTGCACAAAACGATGCAATTATGNATGTCATTATTGCCGTTGGACATTATTATTATTATCGGCGATAATGCTGGTTCCCGAAATGTTCGTTTTCGCCTTGTATGGCTCCGCTAAACTTGACAAATGTTGTACAAAACGATGCAATTATAGAGGGGAGCAACCTACCGTGCTGACCCGTCGGCATTGTAACGAATCTGAAGTTCTCTTCCATCGATACTTAGGTATATTAGTCAAAAAATTGTCGTCTAAGTTAACAAGAAGCTTTTCGAAGTTCAAGGAAATAGTCCGATCCGATCCTATTGCATTTAGGAAAAAGGACACATTCTTATGTAGATACAGTAGTAACTAGGTAGTCGACCTATCTATTATGAACAGCTACGACGTGGCGAGACCAACAATTCGGTCCTCTACTGTGCATTACTCGACCGCTAAAGCGAGGTAATAAAGAAAGAGTGACCAGAATTGGCCAACAGATGTGCGAAGTTGTGTTCCCTTATGATATACACACCTTTGTTGACTCGCAACAAATTGAGGGAACTTGGTTGGGAAGTTTTAATGCAGCCACCGTACAGCCCGGACCTTGCCCCGTCTGACTTCCATTTGTTTCGGTTCCGGTAAAACTCTCTTGATGGTTAAAAATTTTATTACCGAAGAGCCGCTGAAAATCACTTGGGTCAAGGTTTTCGCCGACAAACCACAAAAGTTGTACATCGATGAAATTATGAAGCTACCCGACAAATGACAAAGGGTCATAGATAATAATGGCCAATAAGTACTTAATTCAAAGTGATTTTCAAAAAAGAATTGTCTTACAAAAATTGCACAAAAATGGACGGTGACTTCTTACGTGATATCGATTAAAAATATCGATTAATATATCGATAGTAACGATTAATATATCGATAGTTTCGATTAATGTATCGATAATAATGATTTNTAAAGCGAGGTAATAAAGAAAGAGTGACCAGAATTGGCCAACAGATGTGCAAAGTTGTGTTCCCTTATGATATACACACCTTTGTTGACTCTCAACAAATTGAGGGAACTTGGTTGGGAAGTTTTAATGCAGCCACCGTACAGCCCGCACCTTTCCCCGTCTGACTTCCATTTGTTTCGGTTCCGGTAAAATTCTCTTGATGGTTAAAAATTTAATTACCGAGGAGCCGCTGAAAATCACTTGGGTCAAGTTTTTCGCCGACAAACCGCAAAAGTTGTACATCGATGAAATTATGAAGCTACCCGACAAATGACAAAGGGTCATAGATAATAATGGCCCATAAGTACTTAATTCAAAGTGATTTTCAAAAAAGAATTGTCTTAGAAAAATTGCACAAAAATGGACGGTGACTTTTTACGTGATATCGATTAAAAATATCGATTAATATATCGATAGTAACGATTAATATATCGATAGTTTCGATTAATATATCGATAATAATGATTAATATATAGATAGTAACGATTAATGTATTGATAAAAAATATCGATATCGATAAAAAATTTCGATATCGATAACAATGAACAAAACCGATTTGATATTATTAAACTGCACAATAAAGCACCCCATCTATGCCCATTAATATTTAACCATGCAACAATATAGCAATCGATAACAGAGAAATCAATCGTAAGATAAAACGTTCACATTCGGCATTCTTGAAATGTGTTTCTCAACACATCGTCTACACTATCTCCTACATAAGCGTCGGATACCAAAACTTGTAAAAAAAAAAACACAAACAACTAGCTAATTCCTAACCCACTTGAACTGAAAACGCATTCAATTGCACCATATGGACCATATTTATTTTACTGACTCATGCCGTAGTTGCAGATTTTTTTTTGTTTTTTTTTCTGCTTTCAGCCACAACACGTGCATATTTCGAAAACTGCATTTAACGGTTGAGTAAATTATAATTTAACGCTGCAAACACACAAACACCAAACCAAGAAAAGAAAAAAAAAAAACAGAACACAAATGGCTTGGTCGTTCGGNTAAGATAAAACGTTCACATTCGGCATTCTTGAAATGTGTTTCTCAACACATGGTCTACACCATCTCCTACATAAGCGTCGGATACCAAAACTTGTACAAAAAAAAACAAACAACTAGCTAATTCCTAACCCACTTGAACTGAAAACGCATTCAATTGCACCATATGGACCATATTTATTTTACTGACTCATGCTGTAGTTGCAGATTTTTTTATATTTTTTTTTTGTTTTTTTCTGCTTTTGCTTTTGCTTTCAGCCACAACACGTGCATATTTCGAAAACTGCATTTAACGGTTGAGTAAATTTTAATTTAACGCTGCAAACACACAAACACAAAACCAAGAAAAGAAAAACAAAACAGAACACAAATGGCTTGGTCCACCAACAATCTTTAACCACCAGTAGGCCATGCAGGCCACACC
>NW_016168258.1:0-19653 GCF_001687245.7 Rhagoletis zephyria | reverse complement strand
ATTTGTTGCACTTTTTTGCTGTTTTCTACAAAGTTTTTTATTTAGGTTTGTAAGAAAATCAACTGTGTTTTAATTGAAAGTTCTTAAAAATAAATAAATACTTACTTTTTTTAAGATTGTGGATAAAAAGTTTAAAATTTTAGTGAAAGTTTGCTGAATTTTTATAATTTTTCTACATGTGGATTTATAAAGTGCTTGTTATATAACAAACTAGACTTCTATACTGGTCAAAATGTGACTAACTTAAATAGTTGACCACAAGTGTACATATTTAAAAACTGGCATATGTGTTTTCTTCCGTCTTCACGTCGTTTTTTTTTTTGTTGTTTTTCATATCAATTTCACTTGAATTTGTAATTGCTGTGCTTCAACCGAAGGATAACAAATTAAATGAGTTCGGGAAACTACTTGACTGCACTCTGCATGGATGCTTGCATATATGTACATAGGCATGGTGTATTGTGTAGAGTGGCGCTGTGGTTACACTGTAAAAAACTGTACTAATTAAATTTTTTAATTAATCGGAGGTATGGCCTCTGCGTATTGAAAATATCCTGTAAGCTGAGCTATAAAAATATAAATAAAGAACTCATTCAGCTTAATTCAAATTTTCTTCTGTTTAGTGAAATATTTATAATTCGAGTGCGGTCACACTACACTACAGCAATTGCCGACCGCAACGGACTGCTGTATACCAAAGTTATAGCAGAGCTATAGCAAGCGGATAATCGCGAATCCAAGGAGTTTTGGGATTTGAAAATGCCATAAGGGCCGTATGTATTTAATATCAAAGTTTATTGAAGTCTGGGCTATCCCATGGCCAATCATTGGATAACACCATATTAGAGACGCGGTGCATGGGCTATGTTCGAGACAACACCAACCATTACACAAGTTGACTGCTGGCCACTCTCATTTGTGACGCGCTCAGAAGCATGACGCGCTGACAGAGCATACAAAAAACAATATGCAGTCAGTGTTGCCGTTGAGAATTTTAAGAAAGTCGCAAAAAAGGGTAATTGACGAAAAAAGGGTCACCATCTTATTTTTGCTTTTCTTTACTAGTAAAAAATAAATCTGAGATCCTAAGTCAAAATCATTATAATACATGTAGAACTATAAAGTATTTTCGCTGCCAAAAGGTTCTGCTTTTAAATTTAAGATGAAAATAGCGGGAAAACCTTTAGACATAGAAACATAGAAATCGAGTTGCTGCAAGTATAAGAGTTGCATTTAAAAGTTCTCAGTGGTGCATTTTTGCGTACTTACAGGAGGAAATACTTTTGAATAGCATGGTTCTGTTAACATTTCGTAAAACAAAATCTCTGAAAAGGGGCAAAAGTCGCACATAATTTTGGACGATTTTTCAACAGTGAAAATATGTTTGTCTTTTTTCGGTGATATTTTTTGGCATTTGCCGATATTCATTTGCCAATACATAATTTTCTGTTTGCTCAACGGATTTCGATGATTAAATTTATAACGGGCGGGTGACAAAATTTCGCTTATTTCTTAACTTCCCCCATCCTCTTATCGCCTCTCAATCTATCTACATTATTTGATATCAAATTTTAATCAGAAAGGATTTGAAACTCCTATGTACTTAATTATAAAATAATAAATAATAAAATAATATAAATATTTTGCATCACTAAATTTGTTTAAGTGTAGCCTTTATTTGTAGCCGCATTCCGTTATGCTCTAGTGATCATTTTCAAAGCATCTCTTGCATCTGGCATATCTTTGTCGGGCTGACATTTTATTTAAGAACAAAAAAATGTCAACAATATGTAGCGATGTGAACAACTCAGGTATGGTCTTTTTATCGATTAATGATGAATTTTAGAAAGTGTTTTACATCCCGTGACACAAATTTAAGTGTTTTGTGTGTAGAAAATTATTGAAGGTCTCAACGCTTGAGAATTACTAGCCACATTTTCTGTATGTAATAATATACTATATCGTAATTTATGTATACATACATAAAAATACCTATGCATATTTTTAGATGATGATGATTACTTACATCGCGCGATACCAATGCTCTCAAAAATTAAGCTCTTAAAAATTTGCGCTCTTGTTTCAGAATGATATTTGTCTTACCATCCTATTGAATTTTGTTTCTGGCTCATTAATAATATGTAAAAATATTGCGTCTTTATTACGCCGATCATATGAATGAATAAGGTTCCACCTCTAAATACCTACATACATACGTACTCTTCACAGCCGTTGACTTCCTATGCATAACAACTTTACCGCTGAGAGATTACGAAATCATACTAAATGCGCAAACTACACGACTTTGTCATGTGTGTGTGTGTATGTATATATATGTATTTATGTACATTAGACTGCACCACTCCTCATACAACAAAAAAAAAAAATCGGTACTATGTTTCCATTGGAATTATGAAATCTATTATAGTTGGAAAATATTAAAATTTACGTGAGCTGGAGTGATTTGAAAATACCTATAAAAATTGAGTTTTTTATGAATAAAAATAGTTGCTTAAAAAATCTGTTGAAAAAAAATCCCCTCAGATGACAAAACAGTTTGAGCTTAAAAAATCTGCAGAAAAATTTAAAAAAAAATCAACGGAATCGTAATAATAGGCGGGTTTTTTACTTTATAAGTCTAAATCGGAATAGTTTTGGCCCAGTTATTCAAGTTTTTCTTAAACCAATCATTGAAAAACAACAAACACAGTCTTTAAACATTTTTATGCAGATTTTTCGAGCTTAAACTAGTTTGTCATCTGAGGGGACTTTTTCAAAAAGTTCCTGAAGAAACTATTTTTATTCATAAAAAACGTCATTTTTGGAGGTATTTACAAATCGGCCCAGCTCACATAATCTTAATATTTTTCCGAACTTTTTTGGTGCTGCAGTCTAATGTACATATGAATTGTTTTCAAATGCTCAACTTACACATCGGAATGGATACATAGTATTACTTTCATATTCAAACCTGACTGCAGAGTCGACTGGTCATACTCCGATGAGTTTCTTATGAGCTTGAGTGAAAGATTAGTTGTTGTTGTAATTAGTCGCTTTGTTCAGTTATTTGAAGCAGATCATTGCAGTTGCTAATTTTAGGCCTGCATAACTGATTCTGTTCGGGATTATTTTTTATTTTTGGAGCGTTCTGAACTGTAAATATTACTAGGATCTACTAGTTCAGCCTAGGCTTAAGACTGGTTTCTCCTATCGGGCTTAGGTCAGACCAGTTTGGCAAAGGCTTTATGGGTTTATTCAATCACATATAGGTAGAACTAGTTTAACCTGGGCAAAACATCTTTTTTCGAAAGTCGGGTTTGGGCGGTAACATACCTACATACATACATATATAATACAAAATAGACCACTCGAGTCAGAGTTACTTTTTAAGTAAAATCTAAAAAAATCATTGCAGCTAAAAAAATATCTGTTTCCATATAAAAGCCCTTGACTTTTCAAGTTTGACATTTTTGGCCACAGATTTTTATGGTCTCATATGTAAGAGAGTTATATTTTGTAAATCTTTTTCAAGCAAGCGGCACTCAGTCCTCAATAACTTTCTTCTGATATGTTGCTTAACGTAGAAGCCCATTAGGTCAGATATTCGCTCTTCAGTTTAGCTTATAGTTATTGAAATTGTAATCGTTGGAGGCAGTCAAACTAGTTCTACAGTGACTGGACAGTAACAGTATTATACTGATGTATGTATAAGTAAATATTTGACGCTTACACTTTATTTAGCTAAGTGTTTGGCCGAGCTTCCCCTCCAATTTTTGGTCTGCGTTTTGATGTTGTTACACAAATGGAAGGCATTGCCGCTTTGGCGCTCACACATATGTTATTGTTTGGCCGAGCTTCTACTCCGATTTGTGGCGTGCTCCTTGATGTTGTTACACAAAAAGCTGAGAAGCTGTAATACACTCGTAGGTCTGTCATTGCCTGCCACGGGGCGACCGCTGTTAAGAAAAAACCATTTGTCAATATTTTTTTTTATGTTGCTTTTACCAGGCCTTGAACCTAGGCTTTGCGGAATGGAAGCGCGCACTGCTTACCACTACACCACAGCGGCCGCCACTAATATATTCGCATTATAAAAATACCGCTGGACTACTCGATCTCTGAAGAAAACTAGTTTAGAACTAATCAAATTGGCTGCGGATTTTATAGAAACTCACATTCATTCGCACAAATGGGAGTCTACATACATACATGCAAACACATTTTTAAGAGCTTATGTGAGCAAAAACTCTATTGTATAAAGATACTTAAGCATATATGTACATATATATACACGTATGTATGTATCCACAATGAGTGTATGTACATTAGAATGGCTCGCGAAAAAATTTCATTATTCTTTTCACCAAAACCTTTGGATGACAGAAGAATGTAAACTTATGAGGTCTGCATCAAAATTTAAAAAAAAAAACTACACTTGTTCGGTTTTGAGATTTGTAATTTAACTTTCAGAAATTTTTAAAGCATTTCTTCAACAATTAATTTTTGTAATTTTTTACTGAAAAAAGTTCGTTCGTAAGTTTCAGCCTTTTTTAACACTTTTAGGGGACTCACAAAAGATGTTAAGCGTCGGAAAATCTTAAGGTTAAGGTTAACATTTTTAACATAAAATCTTAGCATAACGGTTAAAATGGTTTTAGGGCACTACCTATATGTTTTATTGGTTCAAAAACTTTTTGGTTTAGTTAGAAATTTTCTAAAATCATTTTAATCAATATTTTACATAACAAATGTTAAGCTTAAGATTTAACGATGGTTAACACGTCTTGTGAATCCCCTAAATGAAAGACCTGGAAAATACCACTTCATTAATGAAGATGAAAATCAGAAGCATGTGAGTTATTTATTTTTATTGCATCAAAAATTTTATTAAGTTTAAGTAATAGCTTGCTGACCATATTTTGTTAAAAAAAAACGTTTGGGATACTATTTCTTTTTTCTTAAAAAAATTCGATACAAAGGCGTTTGTTCAATTCTATAATGGTCACGAGGAGTTACGCTGAATTGGGCAAAAATATTTTGGTGGAAGGTATATAATTTAGAGAAAATCATAAAATTCTCTTGGGGGAGTATAAAAAATTTTTTTTTTATGAGGCGTGAGGCGGTCTAATGTGCGTATTGTTGTACATGTATCCACTTTAATTATTGTATATGTACATTGTTAATTGAATTTACAAAAAAATCCAATGAGTCTCTCTTTCTCTCTTCTTACCACAAGATCGCTCTTTTCATATTTATGTACATACCACCAACTACATTGAGAATTATCTTTTCGCACTCTCTTCTAATGTTTACAATGCCGTTCAATGCTGCCTTCATATATTTATAATTTTTTTTTTTTTGTCGCTGCAATATTAACTAGCGACTTAAAGCCTTCAACTCTGTTTCTTTGTTTTTGCGTTTCACAGTGTGACTTCGTAAACAAGTTAGACTAATAAAATCATTTTGCATCATAACTGGTATTTGAAATGCTGGATACATATACTACATACTATTCGTGCTTTCATTCTTAATCAGGTTTAAAGAAATTGAAAATTAGCTCGCTGCTTTTCGATGAAGTGACAATAAGAAAGATTTATCTGATATAATTTTTTAATGCCAACCTCACAGTGCGTAATTAGCCATTACCAAGACTTTAACGATTAACTTTTGTACTCTTTTTTTTTTTAATTTTGCTTTTCGAACACTGATTTCAGCCAGGTTTTTATTATCTAATAAACCGGGTTTTATAAGCTAATTTTTTTGTATACCATCTTAACTCTTTTTAATAAAGAGATTAAGGAATCCAAGCAAATAAGTTTTAGCAGGCTCTCTGAAAGCTTAGAGAGAGCAACAGCAGTATAAGGACTCTATAAAGTAATAGCATTTCATCCGCAAGCCTAAGGAAGAGTAATGGGAGCTTTATCTGACAAAATTCTGAGACAGAAGGGACTGAACAAGTTAGAAGAATAGGAAGATAAAACTGGTTAGTAGCTAGGGGGATGCATTCAGAGCACCGACTGATCTGGACGGTGAACAACAACTTCAAAGCACTGAAGTCACCAAAAGCTGATACCATACCCCCAGACATACTACAGCAGGGCTTAAAGCTCGTCATTGGACCGCTATTAAAAATAGTCAGAAATACCGAATTCGAGGACAAGAGTAACGGTAGTTTTCATGCCGAAGGTCGGAAAGTAAGACACACAATTTATTTGTACTAAAAGATTTAGAACATGTTGTAGATAACTATTACCTGAAGCTGTCGAAGCTGTGCCCCAAAGAAAAATAAAATGGTGCTTAGCGAGATAAAGGGCAGGAACTTTTCCAACAACATCCTTGCCACATCGGGGCAGAAGTAGGAAGATTGATGTACCCACATATGGTAACTTGGTACGCTCATAGCCGATTTTCAGCATTGCCTTTCTCTTTTTTTTTGTGCACTGCGCCCAGGTATACTTTACAAAGTTACCACGTTTTTACTTCGTTCTTTGTTGAAGGTTAAGATAGCAATACATTTGAACTAAACACGATGCAGCATGTGCTCATTTGGAATGCTAGCTAAGTATAGATCTTTCTTTGCCTGATCATGGAACGATTACACATTTTGTTACTGAAACTTAATAATTAGTTGTTTATCAAATTTCCACATCGTTATCTTTTACTAAATGATTTGTTTATTTTGCTTTAGTTCTTTGTGCATAGTTAATCATCTACTATGTACATAGTTAAGGGTCTTACATTTCACCGAAAACTACCTGCTCTATTTAGAATACATAACTCTGTCTACCTCAGAACCACAAGTCAGTCAACTATTTAGCGTCAAATCACACAGATGGTGAATTCACACTAAGTATTAAAGCTAATAATTTTTAAAATATCGAAAAATGTTGAAGATGCTGCAAAATCATCCATTCGCATACAATTTTCTGTTTGTTGGATTTATTTTTGTTTTGCGAAAAGCATTACAAGTTTTTTGTACAGCTGAAATGAAAATCGAACGATTGAGCCAATGGCCAGCAGAGGAAAGGCATTTGCTCACAAGGATTCCTGTGATACATGAAAATACTGAAAGTGGACATCCAATTTGAAAAATATTTACATATTTATTTATATTGAAGAAGGAAGCTTGTTTTGCGGCATCTCTATATATTCATTAGGTGCTTAGAAAAATAGATTTTACTTTAACAAAAAAAAATAGTTGTTAAAAATATGCAATAAGTAAATATACAAACGAATATTTTAATTTATACCAAGATTTTACTAATGGGTCTTTTCCGGAGAGTAACTGAACTCAAATAGAGTTGCCAGTGACTGAAATAATATGACAGATACGTACGATGTTACATTTGATCCCATTAGAGGCAACTCTTGGGTAACTATGACCATATTTTCGTACAGACAGTGCTTGATACAATATGGATTTTGACATTGTCGCAAGGTCGTGAAAAGTCTGGTTTAAGAAGTATCTAAAAGAAGAAAGCATGAAGAGTCCCACAAAAAACTTTCAAGAAAAGTACATGAAAGTACAGCGTTTAGATTGTCCAAAAAAGTTCGAATTCGTTGATATCTTTTTACGAAAAAACCCCTAATTTTGACACATTACTCTAGCTACGTCCCTCATGGTCTAAAAATTGTTTTTATTCTATAAAAAAAAGAGCATCGTTTTCCAGCGTCCTGGTATATCACCGTGATGAACAACAGACCACTTTTGAAAATGTCTAATTGATTTTTGTACTTTTTAAAGAACACAGTTTCAAAACTTCAAATTTGACCTATCAAAAAAATAACAAGATGGGCTTTAACACACCAAAGGATAATATTTTCTATGTAATTGAATATTTCTTAATAAGTTGGAATTATCAAAACATCAAAATTCCAATTTGATTTTTTCCGGCAAAAGTCGTTATATGGCTCATTGTGCGACGTATTTTCACTCTAAGGCAGAGATGGACAAAGTGTCTCCCAGGAGCCGTTTGCTCTTAGGAGCCGGCTTGGCACATTTAGGTGCTAGATGAGGGGTGACATCAAGAGCCAGCATGAAGGGGGAAGAATAGCGTAATAAAATTTCTTGTACTCCGACTATCATTACTAATATAAATGATGATTTTCATGTATTTTTTACACCCTCTTTACCCTAAGAACTGCTTTATTTCTTGCGTAGCACTTGCTGGCTCCTTGACTGCTTTAAGAGCCAAAAATCTGTTCATCCCTGCTCTAAGCTAACGATATGTTCCATGACTCAATCGGCTTCCCCCTTTATCCGGAAAATCTTTGTATAAGGATTTGTATACGTTCATATATTTATGCCTATGCCGTTACAAATAACCGTTATGTGAACCTAACCTATTTTGATTCGTGTTTTATGCGCTTAATAGCTAGTAGAAAATAGAAAGAAATAGGTATAAATGAATTTAGTTTATAATCTGTATTGCTTTATTAATCGTATATTTCATTTTATTGTTTGATAGTTCGACACAGACCATTAATAAATATTTTGTTAACATTAAATTAAACAGATCACGTAATATTTACAAGGCAACTTATACTCAATATATGGTATATTTTAGCTTATTACTTAAGAAAAATTTACAAAATCTACAATTTTATGTCTACTCTATTAACATACATAGGTACATATATATGCATATATGTATGTGTGTTTGTATATTTATAGGATTATATGGATGTTTATGTATATGTATTATAAAGTGGCTACATATACATGCGTTTATGGTTTAATAGGTACCTAAGTGCATTCCCTTAGTTGGAATTTTCGTAGCATATCAGTTTTCATAACCAAAACTCTAGACCAATGCTAGTGCTCATATAAAAATCAGAAATATGATTTTGATTAATTTCTTCCACATAAGCTGGTATCTAAGATAATCAGTCCACACATCTCACATATGAATGAACGTATACATATGGACTACAGCATGGCAAATTATTTACACATGTATACTTTTCAATAACTGTTCAACATATGTATGTATGCATGTAGGAGCGCATACTGAAATCCAAAACAAAACCCAAAAATTTAATATTTAAATAGCTTTAAAAGCTGATTACACATCACTATGCTCACTATGAATTTAGCACTTAATTAATGCAAATTTTTATGAAAATATCCACAACAACTGTCTGACTTCGGTTCCGCGTGCTGCTCATCGCACAGATATGCCATTTATGGTGATGACATTTCCGGCCGTCGGTTCAGGTTCGTAGACCTCTTCGTTGGTGCGCATCTCGTATGGCGCATCGTAGAATTGTTCGCTAGGTATTTGGTCGTAAATGTTCTCTGTGCAAAAACAAAAAAAAAAAAATCAAAAAGGAAACACACAACATTAAATTAGACACGTTAACATCCAATTTCTATTTATTTCATAAGCAATCGCCCACTCTTTGCTCTCACACACCTGGCTTCCGTCCAATGGACGCCGCATTACCATTCGCCCCACCTCTTCCGTTCACTTGAAATGTATTGAATGTCGCTGGTGGCCCATTGTCCAAATTCATGCGATTATTCGCTTCCAAGGTGGAGTAGGACATCACAGCTGCGTTACGCTCATCTTTGGTCTCGGCCGCTTGTACATTTTCGGTATTCTTAACCGGACGCGCCTTGTTGCGGTGCAAGAATATCAGACCAATGATGAAGAGCAGCACAATGATAACGGTTGCACCGATCGCTATGCCAGTACCCAAACTGGAGCTCTCCTGCGCCTCTGTGGCTGCGACCTCACAGCGCGGTTCTTCGCCACTCCAACTGCCATCTTCGGTACACTTACGCAGATATTGTCCGATGCGGTTGTAGCTTGGTATGCAATGATACTCAGCAGAGCCGCCATATAAGGTAGACTCATTCACGATAATCACGCGGCCATTCTCGATCATCGGCGGACGTCCGCAGTCAACAGCTAAAAAAGTTAAAATTTAATCAAATAGAAGCATAGTTTCAATCAAATCCGACTATTTAGAGTAATTGTCCATTACTTACGTTTGCAGCTGGGACTTTTTCCCGTCCATTTGCCATTCTTTTGACATACTCGCGTATCATTGCCAATCAGTGTTCGTCCCTTAGCGCATTTGAATTTCGCTAGCGCACCCACAGAGTGCTCGCCTGCGTCGACTATAAGATTTTCACTAATATCTGGCTCATCGCATGTGATTTCTATGCAAGCTGGTTTTTCGTGGCTCCAGGTGCCATCTTCGGCACACAAGCGACGTGACACTCCATCCAATTTGAAATTAGCATTACATTCGTACAATGCCGCTGCACCATAGTAAGTCACATTTGTTGCTAGGGTGACTTTGCCGTTCGTAATATTAGCTGGAATACCGCATTCGACATCTGAAAAAAAAAACGGGCATCGTTTTTTTCTTTGTAAAGCAATTTCATTTCATTATAAAATAAATGATTTCTAACTATGGTTGCCCTAATATGATGGTACCATAGACATTAGAATTTAATTTGTCAATGCTAGGAAAAAGGAGATAAACAAAGTAACTGCTATAGGACTGTAAAACATTCAGCAACATTTTATAAATCTAAAACGGCTACGAAGCTAAGTGCTGTTGGATGTCCTTGAAGGTTGACCACCCTAGCAGTAGACACACAGTCATTTGGAGTAAACTATATAAAGTGATGGAAAAGCAAGTCAATTAGATTCGAACCTGTGGAAATTCAACCATAGGATCATAGATTCTAAAGAGGCCGACAATTGCAAAAACCTTTAGCGTTCTTAGCAGGAACGACTTCCGAGTCCCAAGTCGAACGATCTTTTCACTGTAGCGTCGTCATCCATGTGTACGTAATGCCCTAGCATCGTTAAAAAGCTTGTACAGTTCATCATTCCATTTGCATCGATACCCATCACCCAAGAAGACAGGATCATAATTACTCAGTAAAATAGGTCAGTCGTAAGCTTTTGTCCGACATCGTCCGAATTTCTACTCCGTGAAAAGGGAAGGCATTAGGAGATATGTAGAGCACACCGAGCCCATAGTAACACCCTTTGTCAAGATTAACTTTTCGTTTATTTTCCAGGCTGATATTATGGGTTCGTTTCTTAATAAGCCTCAACCATAGAGATCTTTGGACTTCACAGTTGTCTGATTTGTTCCACAAATATTTTATTGGGGTAAATTATTGTGGTAGATGCGAAATGTTACAAATCGGCGGTTGGGGGCAGTTGAGCGCCTCGCCTGTCTACATTACCGAACTTTGTCTAACCATCTTATCGGCTATTTCGTTCCCTTCGATATAGCTTGGTTAGGCCAGAATTAAGAATGTAACCCCTTCTGCCTCTCCTATACAAACTAGAGTATGCGGTTGGTCAATTTTAACAATCGACTTATTTTTACGCCCGCTATTCCACACAGGTATCCTATGGTTCGTCCCCGCAGCTCTTGCAGAAGTCCTTAAACAGCATTCCGAATCTCACGGCGATGTGACCGGTCAGCAGACCCAAAGAAACTTCTTTTGGACGCAGCATAAGGAGCTCCCTCGATCTTTTCTCCTCCCATTCCGGCCACATAAGCTTTGTCATGTTGAATGTTTCCAGCTGATTCCGTCTTTGACCTGCTTCAGAGACGGAGAATGCCTGTATATGTAGTGAACTTGCAGGTAGCGACCGTCTTTCCGCAGTGTATTCCATGACGTATAAAGTGTAAGGGAAGCTCCCATTCTTGCAAGCTCATCCGCCAACTCATTACCCGGTATACCTCTGTGTCTTGGTACCCCTACCAGGTGAAGAGTGAACTGCTCTGCCTTGACGATAAGTGATCTGCGGCAACTCGTTATTGTTTCCGAGTTGCATATGAATGTGAGAGCTTTTAAAGCCACTTTTCTATCTGTTCTTCTGTCCTTAAGCATTCGACAGCCTCCTGTATTGCCGCAAGAACGGCTTGAAAGACGCTACAGTAGTCCGATAGTCGGAATGACTTTGGTCCTTCTAGTTGTTCCGAGCGCACACCTCTCCGACCTTGTTATCGATTTTGTATCCGTCAGTGTAGAACTGAAGAGAATACGTGGACCCTGGTAACGTCCAGGGTGCATTGATCTCTGCTAGGGATTTCAAACTTATATCCTTTCTCAAAAGTCGATATTTCTATGTCCAGGAACAAAGCAGAGAGCAGTGCTGATGTGGCTTTGTTATTGATCTTTAATGTGTGCTCATACTCATAATATAGTTATGCACGACATTTCCGAACAATTCTTGATTCTACTACTTTAGAGCCTAACGCTTTCATTGCTGCTTGGCGATCAACAAATACATACCATCGCATATAAATTTATCGCTTTGTTTCAACACTCGTCAGCTCTCAAATGCTCTAAAATATTCCTACCTAACAGTTTTTCAATATCACTCTGCGTTACCTGTTGAGTTTCCAGAAACCCCAAATTAAGATTGCAGGGTTGAAGCAAAGCTGAAGATGGAGATAAAGATATAGCCCCAATATCGAACAAAGTTTGATGGATTTCGACGACCTAAACGGGGTTAGATCGCCGAAACAACAGCTCTTGGTCGGATAAAACCCAAGTCATCCCGGTACGTAGAACCGGCTGTCGTAGGAATGAGCCGGCTGACGTGGACGGGACAGAACTTTGTCTGCCTCGGGAGACCCGCACCATAACAGCCCAACTTCGTTCTTATTCACCCATACATAAGTCGGCTGGAGTTCTGGCGATAGGTGTCCCGTAGCTATTGTCAAATGACCAACTCAATTATTATACTTACATACGCATTCCGGAACTGCACCACTCCATTGCCCATTGTCTTCACAAGTCACAAGAGCCTCGCCGACCATCTTATAACCGCGTTCGCAGCGATATTTAGCCAAGGCGCCAACCCTGTGTGAAAAAATTTTAGTGGAATTTGAAATTCTGCTAAGTTGTATAATATTTTTTCGCTTACTTATAAGTCTGTGCGCTATTCTGTGTCGAGTCGGCTGTACGTATCAGCGTCGACCGTACATGCGGTCATTTCCTGTGACGGAAAGCAAACTGTGCGCCGCCAGTACAGGTTCTGAGCAACGGATTTCTGGGAAAGACAAAGAGGCTGTAATTATGAACTATACAAAAATGAGACTAGAAGAGGCTCCTTTACCTTCACATTTCGGCGTGCATCGCTCCAACCACCTGATTCTAGGCAAACACGCTTGGCGACACCATTCAGCTTGTGGGACGGAGCGCAACTGAATGTTACCTCCGAACCCACGAGGTGGTATTTTGGATATATCTTATGGAGCCGTATGGTATCGGGGTGATAACACCACAGTCGATATCTGTAAATGAGAACTTTCATGGTCTCCGGACTTTTGCTTTCATTACCTAACTATGTACTCACATTCGCAGAACGGTGCATCTGTGCTCCACTCGCCAGTGTCCAAACATTCCAGCGTAGGATTGCCGCGCAGCACATGCCCGGATCGCAGTTGTACTGAATCTTTGAGTGCACATTGTAATCATAGCCAACAACAAATGAACCGGCAGGCACATGGGGCGTTCACAAGCGACCAGCTCACATACTGGCGCATCACCAGACCATTTACCCTCCTTGGTGCAGTATAACTCCGATGGACCATCCAACCAATAATCATCTTCGCATTCATATTTCACCATCGAACCAACAGTAGTGGAGGCATTCACCAGCACTGCATGACCACGATCGGGACGCGCTGGTGCGCCACAATCGACGAAGCGACATGATGGTGGCTTACTGGACCATTCACCGCCAAGACCGCAGGAAATTATCTACCGCAACAACAATAAAATTTGCAAAAAAAAACACCATAAATTGAAATCATAATCCAGCGCTGCAGTTGCGCATAAATAATTGCTGCTCGCTACCGCACTTGCTATTGAAATCAAAAGTTAACTCACCGGTTCGCCCACCAACACATAACCGGCCTCGCACTCATATGTGGCCGTTGAGCCGGCGCGTTATCCGTCACACTTACGCTGCCCCGGCGATGCGTGGCGGCTCAGGACACCAATCGACCAGACATTCCGGCTGCTTGCCCGTCCAACCAGTCAGCGCACAAGTGCGATTCTCATTGCCAATGAGCGTGTAATTCTCGTGACAAGTGTAGGTCGCCTGTACGCCATAGCTGGTGCGTTGCTCCGAAAGTAGAATGGCGCCATGCTCCAGTTCCGGCAGCGGACCGCAATCGACATCTATGGTGTGCAAGAATATGATTGAATTTAAAATTATATGCGCTTTTTTTTTTGTAACTACTCACATTTACATGTGGGCGCCCTTCCGCTCCAAATCCATCGCGCGGCAAGTGCGCTCCGCATCGCCGATTAGCGAGTGGCCCTTTGGACAAACGTACGTGATTTTATTGCCCAGCGTATAATTTCGGCCTACAATTGTGGTGTTCTGCTGCGAGTCCGGCGAACCACACGAAAGCGGCGCTAAATCAAAAAAGAGCGTGTGTCCGGTATTAGTGTGTAATTAGAAGCGAACAAATTAAACATTGGCTTTTTTTCTTTTTCAAACTCACAATGCTGGCAAATAAAATGCAGGTAGTCCAAATTGCAGCCCACATCATTCCACAACCAGTTGCGGCCGCCATCCAACACCACACAATTTTGCTCGCCATTATAGTTGTTCGGTTGATCTTTGCCCCAGGCCGGTTTCTGCACCAGTTCGCCTATAAATATTTGCAAACAAGTATTTTATTAAATATGGCTGTAAAACAGCGTTAATATTTATTTAAAAATTTACATTCGCGCAAGGCTAATAAATCGCTTTTAACGGTCACATTGCGGGCTCACACTGCTTTTGTTTATAAAACTAGCAACAACGCATAGCTTATATAATTAATTTACTGTAAATTCATTTTTTTTAATCGTTGCATGGAAAACTAGTAATTAAAATGCAGCGTGGCACGCCAAAGACTTTCGTTTTTCAAAGAACATTTAGTGGCTCAACCAAATATGGTTGCACGCTAAAATAGCCCCTAGCCGCCTTGGCCAACTGCATTTGCATACAATTATCGCTTATTTAGCACAGCCATTGTTGTTAACTGTGCGTGTAATGGTGGTATTCATTTGAATAGCATTCAAAAAGCGACCTTTTCCTTTTAAAGCGTACGCGTATTGTATTTTTTTTTTCGATAACTGGATTTTCTAGAAATATTTTTGTTAACGAAATCGATATTGGTTTTCACTTTTTATTGTGTTTGGGGCCTTTTTTTTTTTGTTTGTGTGGCTTTCTGGGCAAACAAGTTGGTATGTCGAATTTGGTTGAAATTAAGTATTAAGGGCATCCACGTTTGTTTTTCAATGCCTCTTTCTTACGGACTTGTGGAAATATTTTAAAGGTTTACCTATAACTTTTCGCCGGCACTAATTATATGTATCTTTTATATTTACAAGCATGATAATCAGATACCTTTGTAGAGAGCTGCAAACTGCTCATCGAGCTTCATTTCATTTGTATATTCAAGAATTAATGAAAATAGGAAACTAATCAGTGAACATAACAACAACATAAGCCTCATTTGTGCGCACGCTTCAACGCGCGAGAAGAATGAAGAGACTAAAGGGGCAAATCTACCAGCGCCTAGAGGAAGCATATGAGCGCTGCCTCCGCAACGGTGTTAAAATCGTGCTTGGCGACTTCAATGCCAGGGTGTACAAAGAAAAAAATATTTGGTTCAAAAGTAGGAAAATTTAGCCTTCATGACCAAACCACTGACAATGGAGAGAGGCTAGTAGACGTGCCAGACAGCGGCATTGAAACCTTTACAAAACTACTTGGTTATACCCTGATCAAAGAACGAAGGCCCAAATTGATCATGTTATGATAGACGGAAGATATGCTTCTTGATGTACTTCTTAACGCTTTTAAATGGCTACATCGATGGCGCGTTTTATAAAGAATGTCCAGGGCTAATGTTTTAGGGATGATGGTAACGTTCCTCTACTTGAGTAAGACGAGGTGAGCACAGCAATAGGGCCGACTTAAAAACATCAAGGCCCGCGAATTGATATTGGAATCTTAGTGTACTTTGTCCAAGCCATCTTTATGATGCGTATAAATCCCGTCGGCAATGGTATGTTATAGACTAAAGCCCGTCAGCCCAAGTCAGTCTTCCATTTTCCATATTTTCACAGCACGTCAAATACCGGAGAAGACACTAGATATGCAAATCGGCACACACACCGTCTTTATGACGATTTTAAAACCGCTTTTGACAGCACTAAGAGAAACAATGTAGACTGATGTTGGGCACAACCTTCAGTCCCGCTTAAGCGATTCACTTCTCGTGCGGCTTTTTCAGTTTGATGCCCGACAGCATAAACAATTTGCAAAAGAACTACTAGACATTCGAAAGCGATACCTTTTAGAATACGTTCCCGGCACAAAATCTGGAATCGCTTTAAGTGGAAACGAGTTACTAAAGGTGATATTACTTAGAATATCTAAACTATCATTTGCTTCTTTAACCCATTACGGAGAATGAAAAATTTTCTCAAAGCCAACACCGGCAATCACATCCCCATTTTAAAGAAATGCCTTCCAGGGGCAAAAGTGGAGGCGGTTGCCAATTTCTTTCGATTTCACATTGATTCTTTAGGTAAACACGTTACCACAAGTAGCGATTCCAGATTTTTTGCTGGAATAGAGCATATGTATTTATGTACATGCTATGTATGTATGTATGGCTTTAGGCGTTATAACTTTGTACCTGCAGATTACAATTCTACCTGGATATAAAACGCAACGAAAACCAGGAGTCTTCCAAATAATTTTGGAATTTCGAAAACGATGCTCGCATGTGTGTACTTAGAAATTCGTAAAAATATGAGTGCTTTGCTAGGTACGGTAATGAATGGTCTTTAAATACCTCGCAGAAAAGATACCTAGATTATTTTTTTAAACACACGCACGAGATTATTTACGGCGCATGTGTGTCAGGAATATTTATGTACTACAAACAAAGATTTCCAGGGCCATTTTATATTGACTTTTCTGCTTATATTTTGATCCACACAAACTACCTGTCTGGCCTTATAAACTCGGCGGCCAAGCCTGAGGAAGCATCAGTGATCTCCTTGTCGCCAGCACAAAAGTTCCTTCCTCATTGCGGAAATCAGTTTATAATTCAAAGATATTCGAAGATGCTGTTTCGCATAAAGAAGAATATATTTCCCGTTGGCTTCGCTTGCTTCGGATTTGTCTTCATTTTACAATTATTTTTATACGTTTTCTGCTTATTGGAAACTAAAATCGAACATCTTGGAGATATTCCGAAATCGAAGCCTATGGGGAAAACTGAAGGAACGAAAAGCTAAACAGCTGACATATGTGGATCTTATAACATGCGTAATAGCTACCACGACGTTGGGCTACTAGAACGGAAAAATAAAAGTTCGATTTTTTGTGTGCCTTAATATTTTTATGTTAAGAAAGAAAAAATTATTACATTGAACTCCTGATTATTAAATTCTATAAGTGTATTGTTTTAATTAAAATAATAGAAAAGGAATTGCTAAAATATACTCAAAGGTAAACTTCATCATTCTATAGAACCTTTTTTTTTTTTGAAGTTAAATAATAATCGCATTTAAAAGATTCGAACGACTTTACATTGAATTGAAAAAAAATGTGTTTAGCTTTCCTTAAAAAATTTTAAATTTATAGTAATCGTAAGCTTTTTGTTAATAATATTATGACTTACAATATTCCCCGCTTAGTTGCACTTCAAAAATTGCACAATTTTTGATTCAATTAACCGGGGAATCAATTAAGCGGGAAACATTTAAGGTATATCAATTTCATAGCACATATTCTTAACCAATTATGCGGGGAAACCAATTAATCGGGGGTCAAGTATGTGTGGAATACATAAAAATGGGCACGGGTGAGGTTTCCTAAAACAGCCTTTGTCACTAAAATTAATTGATTTGAGCTGAAAATGTAAATATTTTATGAAAGTAACCAACCATGGAGGTCACAATTCATCATAAATAGCACTGTACAACAAAACCAAACGTGTTTGAAAATAACAAAGTTTTGAATGTTGTTGTTTTTCCACAGCAATTTTTCATAAAAAATGGTCCCGATCTCAAAAAAAAAAAATTGTTTTTGAAATGATTTATAATAAGGATAAGAATAAGGTTAAGAATAAGAAAAATATTAAGATTAAGATTGAGATTGAGAATATGATTAAGAATAATATCAATATTAAGATTAAGATAAATATTGTGATTGAGATTAAGATGAAGGTGAAAAATATGATAAAGGTAAGTTTTTACTATTATGCAGGAAAAACACTCAAAAGATATACGAGTAATGGGAAGACGTTTATTTTTCTTTTTGCAAAATGGACAAAGCATATCCTCTTCCGTGTAACCCCATTTTTTGACACACATAACAAGGAAAGTGCATAATTTGAAGTTTTTAACTGTCTAAAAGAAGAGATTTCGTCCGCATATTTATAGAGGAAATTTAAATGGCACTCCTGTATTTAGTGATGGTCAAATAAAACTTTTGGACTTTTGTCCGGATTTAGATTAATTTTACTTTTATTAATGATTTATAAGCAAAACAAATTTTTGACGCTGTGGTGAGCGCTTTGTTGTTTTCACAGAACGACGAATGGTTTGACATTTTGTACTTGGCGAGGTAGACAATTTTTTAACCAGAGTCCTACCGAGTATTAGGACGCACCTTTAACGACTTGGCGGCCGCCATGGATTTGATAAATCGCTCTCGTCTACAATCCATTTGCATTTACAAAAAGTAATTAATTTGTATTCTATTGAAATTTGGGATTTAAATTCCGGCAAACATTTCAACAATTTTATTCGCAACCCACTGACCAAATTCGAATCTGGTTTCTTGATCTTCAAGGTTTTTTTTTTTTTTTATAAGGGTGAGCTTATGCATTCAATTAAGCCGGTATAATTTTCTCGCAGTCACTCTTCAAAGCAAACATTGAATTTCAGCCTTTTTAGGTGTGTGTGTCACTAAATTAAGATGAAAATAAAATAACACCGGTTTTTATAGCAAACGAAAAACAAATATTTATTTTTTGCTGCCATAAAAACTAAAAAAAAAAATAAAAAAAAAATATAAAACAGACGAGTCCGAAGAAATTTCAACAATATAATAAATTTAAAGTTTGCTAATTTCATCGCGGCGCGACAAATGTTAAAACTGCATACACACACACATGCATATGTATGCACATGAAATAAAAGGTTTAATGTTAGCAAATGTTTCTTACCTACTCTTAATAAATTATATTCAAAAGTTCGTACATACATAAATACATACTTGTGTATGTACTTTTTGCTTTTGTGAAACATAATTTTTCCAATGTAAAATTTTAATTAATTAAAAATTTATGAGACAAACAAACCCATTGGCTTACCGTTAACCCATTTCCAGGTGCGCGAAGTAATGCCGGGCTCCTTCTGTGCGCCAATCCACACCAGCTGTGTCTTTAGTTCTGATTTGCGGCGCTCCAATTCGGAGAGTATATAATCATTGGCAGCGCCACGAAAATCGTGCACCAAATTGCCACCTAAAAAAAATTTAGTAAGTACAGAGTATAACAAATAAGCAAAAAACTTGCAACTTGCTGTAGTTAATTCGTGCAAAATAATGAATAACACATTTACTTATTATTTATTTG
>NW_016168257.1:0-19653 GCF_001687245.7 Rhagoletis zephyria | reverse complement strand
ATCCAATTCGCGAGATTATTTGCGCTTCTTGTTTTGTTCCGATTGTTTTATTCAGCGTTGCATTTGTTGTTGTTGCATTCCAAGCGAACAGACATTCATACCTCGTTGCATACTGACACACTGCCATAGTGCGAAATATCTTCCGACTTCCAAGTTTCGATGCTCCAGCCAACCAAACCAGCAAATTTAACGCTACATTCAAAAGCTTGTATGAAACTCAACTGTAGCGAGTGAACGCCAAGCAAATCTCAAAACATTAGTTAAGCTGTCAAAATTATAAATTGTTGCAATTTTTATTTTGCTCACTCGATCGTACGCTGGGCTTTTGTTGTCTACTTCGCCTAGCATCATCTTCATTTACGCCGACAGCGACTAGCTCCTCTTAGCTGCCTGCTTTGTTTCCACTTGTAAGTATGCGACTTNCGCCGACAGCGACTAGCTCCTCTTAGCTGCCTGCTTTGTTTCCACTTGTAAGTATGCGACTTGGTTGAGGTTGAATCACTTGAATCACACGTTTATTGACTCCCCATCACCTCTCGTGTTGGTAAAGTGCACATCAAATGTTTTTATTAAAAATAATATTATTTGTTACATCTTTTTTATTAGATTTCTGTTTTTGAAAACGTTTTATTATCGTTTTTTTTTTTTTTTGTTTGTTTCTGCTCATTTGCAACCTATCGTGCAAATGTTCCTACAAATGATTGTTGTTGCAATTATACTTATCCATAGAGCACAATGCGCCCTTGTACCGTTGCCTGCTGGCGGCGTTGTTCGTCCGGTAAAGAGCAACATGATTTTTGCTGTGCGTGCGGCACCTTTTCACATGCAACTTGTCTGCATGCCACACTGCTCTGCTCTGTTAGCCTGTGAAGAAGCGCACTTTTTTATGCCACGAAGGCTAATCAAATCTTAAGCGAAGAGCCATTGTTATTTTGGTATTTGATCTGTAGACCTTTGAGGGCACTCAGCCGAGTATTGGTCAATATGTAATAATAATGAAAACTTATTAAAATTAGTTACGTATTCGGCTGAGACAGTGTACGACATCTCGGTGAGTCATGTTGCAACTTAGCATTAATGTGTGTACATACATACATTTACATATGTACCTATATAAATGAGTGCAATATGTTTTGAGATTGTAGCTGAGAAATAGCAGAAAAGTATTGGAATTCCAAAAAATATCAAATAATTTTCTCTAATCCACCGGAACTTGTTTGATGCTCGAAGAACTAATCATGGATGCGGTAATGCGCAGCAATAGGGATACTTCTTGAGGCCTCCCGTCTGCACAAAATTCTATTAAAGGAGCCCTCCAATGAAATAACTCACCTAAATAGGCAATATGACAAATTTAGAAACGATCAAAGGGAGACACCCGCTTCAAGTGCATTTCCCAGGCTCTTCGATGGAGTATAATCTGATCTCGGAACACAGGCTCACTACAATAAGAGGTCATAACAGATCTATAGCAGAATTCTGGCATTCGCTACGCTAAATTTTTATCACAAAAATTCACTAACCGAAACAGTGTGGCTGAAAAACATCGAAAATTATTAGAAGCAATGTGCAATCAGCCAAATCTGGCATGTCACTAGATGTTGCAGGTTGTTAGATTTGGAGATCAAAATTAGCGAAGGAAGTATCGAGAACAACATTGATCCTCTGACCCGGAAAAGCGTTCTAGTTATCTCTCCGAATATCCAAGCAGCCACTGGGCCCTTTAAAACAGGATGATGAAATTCAAGCTGCTTAAATACTGCTATGACACTCTGCAAATTGTGGCAACCATAAAATATGGTAACACTGTGCTATGTTTGGCACATGGATTGGGGTTCGTCGAAGTGCTGGCATGAGAGGGATCGCTAACTATTTTTTTTTTTTGTGATCTGAACCATTCTGTGTTCCCAGTTGGTTCTCTTCGAGAGCCATAAGCACTGAGCGGCTCTTTTGCTTTCTCTTTACAGTAGCAATATACTATCTGGGTACTATCTGGGTGCCTGACCGCTCACAGCCGACTGAATGTTATCACAGAGTCGGAATGCCGAACCTGTCTTGAAAACGATGAGACTTCACATGTATCTATATATGGGCAAATCTAAAAAACAGATAACCTTTGTGTTATTTACCTTTATTTTCATTGTTGTAAATTACATCAAGCTGGTTGCTTTTGGATATAGTTTATAGACATATACTTGAAACCTCAAACAAATTTTTAATCAATTTGGGCATAACTTTTGAGATATAGATGTTTTAATAAAAAAAAATTAAAAAAGTAAGTAGGCCTGGGCCACACTGGAGAAGTGAAACTTACGTTACATATCTATTTTGTCTCATAACCAACAAATGTACATACACACATATGAAGTACATACATACATCTGCTTTGGCTTAAGGTCTTTTTTCTATCTAGACCCCTACCTCTACCCCTGTTCATTATTTATGTACATTTATGTTATTCTGTTTTCCTTTCTCTTCATATTTACCTTTATACTCTATCGATAACAAAATCGAGAGTAACAACCAACAAAATTACGATAACCAAACCGATGGCAGCATCGATAACAAATTCGATAAAAAATTCCATAGCAAAATCGATTAGAAAATCGATAAATAATCGATAAAAAAATCGATAATAATATCGATAAAGAATCGATAATAAAACTTATAAAATATTGCTAACAAATCCGATGACAAATTCGATAAAAATTTCGAAAGCAAAATTAAAAATAATATTGGTAGCAAAATCGATTCAAAAATCGACAAAAAAATCGATAAAAATATCGATTAAAAAATCGACAATAATATCGATAACAAAGTCGATAATAATATCGATAACGATATGGAAAAAATAACAATAATAAAATCCATAAACTATCGATAACAAAATCGATACAAATTTCGATTGCAAAATCGATAATAATATCGAGATCAAAATCGATAAAAATATCAATAACAAAGTCGGTAAATAATCGATAACAAAATTGATAACAAAACCGATAAATAAGCGATAAAAAAATCGACAACAATATCGATAACAGAATTATAAAAATATCGATAAAAATATCGATAACAACAGCGTTAACAAAACCAATAACAGTCTCGATAAAAAAGATCGATAAACAAATCGTTAAAAATATCGATTACCAAATCGATACAAAGCGATAACAATGTAGATTATTATATCGGTAAGTTCCGAAAATATCGATAGCAGAATCGATAAAAATATCGATAAAAATTTCGATAACAAAATCGATAAAAATATTGATAACAAAATGGATAAAAATATCGATTATCATATCGATATGTCCCGAGAATCCCAAAAATCCTAAAATAGTTCCCAGATTGAATCTCTGTGTCTATCTATATCCATTTCTCTATAATTACCTTTATTTTATTCTTTCTTTCTCTATCATCATCTTTACTTTTATCGTTATCCTCATCCTGATCTTTTTCTTTATATTTATCTTTGTTTTAACTTTTGTGTTTATAATTTCCTTCATCTACATATTCCCCTTCACCTTTGCCCTTATATAAGTAAAGTGTTTAAATTTACCTTGGTCTTCATTTTTGCCTTTATCTTTGGTTTGAAATTTTATGGGCAATTAGTACTTACATATGTGTACACTTCATATGTAGTTGGTAACTAAAGTGTGCTTTAAAAAGTAACTAAATGACAAGTAACTCAAAGTGTGTAACTCTACTTTTCACGATTTTTGGCACATTTGGAAAATACGTCGAAACGATCTAAATATTATTGTAACTACTATTCCTTAAAACGTTACATATACCTCTAAAATACTTCAAAACGAATTCTCTAGAAGTGTGTAAAAACCCTGATTTACTATTTTAATGGTGCTCCTTCTTGTAGTCAGAATATTTCGAACGTGGTACCAAATCAAATTTTTTTCGACAAAGGTTTTGATAGTAGTTGCTCTTATTTAATTGGAGCCTTCTAAATTCACGCTTGGAAATAACTTCGGCGGCACATTATTTTGCAACTGACTACGTAATGTGTCGTCGGAGGTGTTCAATTTGTGCTTTACTATTAGATGACATTAGTCATAATGAAATTTTGGATGTTACTGAAAGCGCCTTCACTGCACTACCCATGCCAACCGACGTTCACATAGGTGAACGTAAATTCCGCAGAGTTGTCACTGCTGCTGCAGCTCGCTTCACCTCAGCAGGATGTATTACGGATCCGGCTCCGAACTTTCCTACCGAAGCGGCTGTTCTAGTCGATGAGCCTGACAACCTTCGTGAGGCCGATTCCGGAAATCCCAAAATCAGAGATCTCAATTCGGAGATTCGGCAACTTGTAAACGTACATAAGCGGAAGAAATGTGAAGAGCATCTGAAGACCTGTAACTTCGCCTCTGGTGTGAGTAAGCTTTGGTCAACCATGAGGTCATTGTCCAACCCGGCGAAGCGTGACCATAGAGTTGAAATAGACTTTGGTGACCGCGCTTCGTCGGACCCAGAGCGATGCGCGAGCTATTTTAGCCGGCAGCTCATTCCGAATCCTCCGGTGGATAAAGCCACACGTCGAGTGACCAGAAGGCTGCATAAACTACCAAAACCAAGTGCACCTCTTGTTTTCACCAGCGGGTGTCAACATTGTCTCTTATGCTGACGATTGTTCGATCATGGCGTCTGGGAATGGAATTGATAACTTGGGCTCGAAAGTAAACGGTTATCTCGCCGAACTTTCTCTCTTATTCACTGCAAGGAGCCTTTCCCTATCCCCTGCGAAATCCTCGGCAACCCTATTCACCACCTGGACGAAGGAGGTCAGACTGCAACTGGGTATTCACGGTGATGGCGTAACAATACCGACGGTGAATAACTCGAAAATCCTCAGAGTTACCTTCGACAGTCTGTTCTCCTTCTCGGCGCATACAACCGCAATTGTCAACAAAGTACAGAGCCGCAACAATTTCCTCACAACAACAAAAACAACAATTTTGGTACTAAAAACTGAAAGAAAACATGGCTTACCTCGTACGGTACTTACCTATTTTCCCAGTGGGTTTATAAAGTTATTTAATATAATAAATCAACTATTCCTTTATTGGCATCCATTGAAAATGTTTTGAATTCGTTCAGCGAATTGTGAAATATTAGGAAATTAAGTGTTAAAAACTTACTAATGAGGCATGCAAATTTGATGGGAAAAACTTTACATTGCGTACATTTGTACGGGCATATCGTCGTTTAAAGTACAAAACCGCGTATCAACAAAATGCAAAACCGCGTATATGAGGTTGCATAAATTATTTTCTAGAGAGTAAAAACACTCATATTTCAAAATGGTTTACGTTTTTATAAAGCAATCGCATTTCTGGCTAATATATTTCAGGACGAATGGATAAAGAATGAGCCAAGAGCTTGTGTGAGCAAATTCAATTTTTGGCAGCAAATGTCAGTTACGCGGTTTGGTACTTTACAACGACGATATGTATGTATGTACATATATGTATATGTATATATATACACTTAACAATATTTCAAGTAGTGTAGTTCAGCTTCCCATCGTAAATCTATTTTCAGACATTAACTGTTTATTAAAAATGTTTAGTACAGTGAAAACAATTGTTTGACTAATAAAGAAAATTCTGCTTGTATACTGTGGGGCATTCTATGCTCTTATCAAGAAAAACTATCCTGAAATTAAGCGTACCGGGTAGACGGTGAATGGTCAGCTGGCTTCAGTTTTTGTGGGTGCTGGGCATTTAGGAGGACCAGCAGCCGGATGCCAGCTTTCGCTATCGCTTAAACCCCATCGCCAAAAAATGCTAAATGAATTTTGACAATTTTTAAGCGATTTCCGCAAATCTATCTTAAAAAAGCATTTCCAAGAATATCCAGTTTTGATTAATTTTTTGTAAATTTTAGGGATGAAAAAAATTAACCGGACGGAGTGAGTTTTGGCAGCTCACCTATGTAGCTAAAATAGCGATTCCAGCGCATTTTGCATCGCTAAAATTTAATATTCTTCGCTTAGAAAAGTATAAAATTGGCGACGAAAAAAAAAATTGCTGCAAAAAATTTTATCAACAAATCTGAGCTAACTGATACTGCTATAACCATTTATTGAAAAAGTAATTATTTAAATAAAAAATTATTTACTACATGTTGCCTCGCAGATATGCCTTGAATATAGATTCGTTATATAACTGTCTATGTACATAAAACAATTCATTTTCACTTAAGGTATTCTTATACTTTGTGACACGTTTACAAAAAAGTCTTGCCCCACTGTGCGCTGGTAGCTTCCTGGTAAGAATACCAGTTTTCTTGAAACTTCTTTATTAAAAGAATGTACAAAGCTCCATTCAGATTGAGCAAAAAATCTCAAAGCTGCAATCCCCAGATTCTCTCCAACCCGGAAAGCCTTGTGATTTTTTATTGCCTCAGAGAATAATGAGTGTACGAAATTCAAATGAAAGGTCTGCTGGAAAAACATCTTATTTTCACTCCCTACTTATCACATAAAGTGAAGTTAAGATATTTAAAAGAATTTTTTTTTTAAACACTTTAAAAGAAAACTGGAACATTTACAAAACTAAACAATTTTTAAGGTTATATTTTATAATATGCTCAACTTTTTCTCAGTGTGCTGATGCAAATAAAGACATTAGAATCTAATGAAAACACAAAATGTTTTAGCGTTTTATTAAAAGTGACGCATGGTAAACAAAAAATCTGGAGAAATTACTTAATAATTCACCGGCAATGATAAGTGCTCTTTCGCCGCATTTGAAACTTGAATTTTAGTAGCAGAATGCATACAATGCATTCAAATACATAGATTCTTAACAAGTACCTATTCTGATATTTCTATATAATTAATCCTTGGATAAATTTTCGGAAAAAATGTGGGGAAGCCCTTTTTGTTGACCTAAGCTCATATATCGCGAATGACTAGAGGTACTTTTGTAGGTACACGATTTCGAACCAGAACATTTAAGAGCATCAAGTGAAAATATCGGCATTTAAAGGCAAAAGTGTCAACATTTTAGGTTGATTCTTGGGTCGATCGTGTAAAATTGTATGCACCTGCATTGGTGCAAAAACATCCGCACTTCGAATATTTGGGGAAAAACTTTTGTAATTGAGAATGTACATTAGACCGCACCTCCTCAGAAAAATGCTTTTTGATTTCAATGAATTTTTAGGAACTTTATTTTTAGTATTTTTTAATTAAAATTAATTTTTTAGATTTTCAGTTAAAAGGAAAAATATGTTTAAATTTAATTTATGTAATTTTTAAAAGCTTATTTTTTCCTTTTTTTAAATTTCATTTTCTTTTAATTTTTAAGAATAATATTTTTTAAATTTAATTTTCGTTTATTTTTTAGATTTTATTGTTAAAAAATCTTTCAATTTCTTTGAATTTGAAATCTTTTTGCTTCTAAAATTTTGCCTTTTTCTTTATTTTTAATATTTTTTTATATTTAGTTCTCATTGCTGTAAAAAGAACAAAAATATATAGCTATTTAATAAAAAAAAGACTTATTGCTAAAAGACAAACAAAATAACGCTAACATCTCCTCTTTAGCACATGTTTCACTTAGTATATATATCGACAACAACGGAATTGACATTTGTCTAACGAAAGAATTTTGTATTTCGAAAGACTGTTAATTTACTGGCATTAGACTGGTGCGTTGGGGTGGTTGGAACAGGGATCTGGTAAGGAAGTAAGTGAGATGGGTGCTTGAACTAAATGCAAGAACATCGATATATTTTGCTTTATGATCCGACTATACACATAAAAGCCGAAGAGCCATACGTTGCGCAAGAAGTTCGAAATTGTCGACAAAAATAGTTTAAATTCGAAGGTATATGGCATTCTTTTCTCTGTTAAGGCCTACCGTACATCGATGACGATGTAATTGGTTACGACGGTATGCCGGTTGAGCTTATTCACGAATTCCCAGAATCTAGACCTGTTCCTACACCAGCAATTGCAAATCATTCATAATAACCTGCCTTACTACTGAGCTTACAACTAAACTATTAGACAAATTTATTGTGCAATTCGTGATCTTCAGTTACATAGTTGTTATTTATGACTCCCTCACAATGCATATATGTAAATATGTATAGATAGTATGTATGAACATTAGGGTGCCCATCGAAATTTTTTTTTTTCGAAATTTAAAGACCCTATCCCCAATTTTATTCTTTATTATAAGAAATATTATGGCATATTTTATGGATTTTTAAAGGTCATTTAGGGGTCGCGATTAAGGACAGAAAATACAATTTTGTAGATTTATGAGTTTTTGAATGACCATTTTAGATTCGATTTCAAAGATCGAATATGATCTGAAAAGAGAATATATAGGCCTTTAAAATGGTAAATAATAATCCATTGTCAGACTTGGCGTGTTGGAATTTTCTATCGGGTAAAATAAAAAAAGAAACATATTTCTGTTAATTTTTTAAATTTTGACCATATATATCAAAAAATTGTTGAAGTTAAGCGACTTTTCTTAAATACGGCCTTGAATTTATATTATCTATGTATTCGACTTTTTGAGCAGTGTGGCTAAGGGATTAGTCAATATTTATTCAAAATTGATATATACAATCGCTCTTTAGCAAAGAAGTGATTTTTCAAGAAATTTTAGAAATATGCGTATCTCAAAAAATACTTGACCGATTTCGACCAATTTTGGTATACAAATTTCGCTTAGGCTTCTTAAGCGCCATATTGACCTCTAAATGACCTTAAAAAAGTCTGCAAAAATAGGCAATAACATTTCTCATAAAAACGAATAAAATAAGGGGGTAGGGTCTTGAAATTTCGAAAAAAAACATTTTCGATGAGCACCCTAATGCACATATGCATACCGGTATGTAAGTAGTTTTGTCAACAATTTTATGAATGCAAGCGAAAATCACCCCCGAGATGCTCATGAATATACATATGTATGTGCAAACATAATCCCAAGCTGCCCAATAATTCACCTGTATACAGAAGCCTATAAAAGCAGTGGTCAATGCTATAGAAGGAAAGCAGTAAAATTTTTTACTTGCTACTGAACAGAACGTGAGTGCCAAAGGAAACTTAACAAAAATGCGCTACTGCATTTTATTTTCCCTCATTGCTGTGGCTTATGCACAAGCAAGTATAGCTTCGGAAGAAACAGAAGTGTCACATGTAGAACCAGTACCAGTCGAAGGACAGGCAGCTACAGGTGAAGTGCCAAACAGCCTGTTAGACGTGACGGATGTTGGCGGCGACCAGAACGAAGAAGCTGATCGTGTCGCACGCAGTTATGGCTGGGGCGGTTACGGTGGATATAAACGCGGCTATGGCGGCTACGGCGGCTACGGTGGCTATGGCGGCTACGGTATTTACAAACGCGGTTATGGCGGTTATGGTGGTTACAGAGGCGGCTATGGTGGCGGTTATGGTGGCTACGGGTACAAGCGCTGGGGAGGCTGGGGTGGCGGCCATGGACATGGCTATTGGGGTTGAATACAAGGAAATGCGTACACCAGTGCATAACTCAAAAAGCTTAAGTTATTTGTGTGATATTTGTTAAATTTATTTAAATGTTTTAACACCCATTTGTAAATAAAAATGATGAGAGAGTAAAATAAAATTTGTAAACCAAGTAGTTTTCATTAAAAAATTTGGATAAAAAATGAGATCTGTAAAAGAAATAACTATGCCTCCGATTAGTTATATAGCCACGAAAAAAGCTTGAACATATTTTTAAAAGCCATAAAATCTCTGTATAAATTTAGCGCTGTTCAGCCCTTTAAATGGGATTCGTTGTTTTTTATAAGATTTTTTCCACATTTTTTTGTATTGAAAATCAGCCTACGTTGGTAAGTGTGCCCGTCATGGACCTATTATAATACTGTAANGAAGAAGCTGATCGTGTCGCACGCAGTTATGGCTGGGGCGGTTACGGTGGTTACAAACGCGGTTATGGCGGTTTCGGTGGTTACAGAGGCGGTTATGGTGGCTATGGCGGCTACGGCGGCTACGGTATTTACAAACGCGGTTATGGCGGTTATGGTGGTTACAGAGGCGGTTATGGTGGCTACGGGTACAAGCGCTGGGGAGGCTGGGGTGGCGGCCATGGACATGGCTATTGGGGTTGAATACAAGGAAATGCGTAGACCAGTGCATAACTCAAAAAGCTTAAGTTATTTGTGTGATATTTGTTAAATTTATTTAAATGTTTTGACACCCATTTGTAAATAAAAATGATGAGAGAGTAAACTAAAATTTGTAAACCAAGTAGTTTTCATTAAATAATTTGGTTAAAAAATGAGATCTGTAAAAGAAATAACTATGCCTCGGATTAGTTATATAGCCACGAAAAAAGCTTGAACATATTTTTAAAAGCCATAAAATATCTGTATAAATTTAGCGCTGTTCAGCCCTTTAAATGGGATTCGTTTTTTTTAATAAGATTTTTTCCACACTTGTTTGTATTGAAAATCAGCCTACGTTGGTAAGTGTGCCCGTCATGGACCTATTATAATACTGTACTTACTAGATGCTCCTATATTCTTTCTAACTTCTTCCTTCGCCCGAACTACGACAGAAGTCATTCGACTGTATGTAGATCCATTTTGTTAGCCTGAATAGCGGAATATAATAATATAATAGATTGGCGCTTACACATATGTTAGTGTTTGGCCGAGCTTCTCCTCCGACTTGTGGCGTGCGCCTTGATGTTGCCACACAAAGAGGAGGGACCTACAGTTTTACGCCGACTCCGAACGGCGATTGTATTTTTATGAGAAGCTGTTTTTCATGGCAGAAATACACTCGGAGGTTTGCCATTGCCTGCCGAGGGACGACCGCTGTTAAGACAAAACCTTTTTTCTATATTTTTTGCGATGTTGCTTTGACCAGGGCTTGAACCCAGGTGCTGATGAGTGAAAGCGCGCACTGCTTACCACTACACTACAGCGGCCGACGAATAGCGGAATACCTGCACTAATAAGGGCACTGATCTCTGACAAGAAGATATTTTCTCGCACACATTTATCCTTAACTTGGCACAGTTGTTGCTCCCGGTGATATGCTTCAAAAAAATTTTTGGGATATTAGGATATAGGATCCTTTTTTCAGGGAAATGGACCAGGGACCGATCTATTCGAAAAATCTTATTTATGGTCCAATTTGCTTGAAATTTGGTTACCTACCTACCTTTTTTCTAGATTAGCATATATCCTATANCACACATTTATCCTTAACTTGGCACAGTTGTTGCTCCCGGTGATATGCTTTAAGAAGTTGTTTGGGATATTAGGATATAGGATCCTTTTTTCAGGGAAATGGACCAGGGACCGATCTACTTGAAAAATCTTATTTATGGTCCAATTTGCTTGAAATTTGGTTACCTACCTACATTTTTTCTAGATTTGCATATATCCTATGCCTATTTTCTGATAGGTGGACCAGATATCGAGGTATTTGAAATCAATCCCATACTCATGGAGAAAAGTAGGGGTTATTGGAAAAGGGGGCGTGGCGGCACACAGAAAACTTTTACTTATCTGTAAACACGTAACGTTACCTTAATTCACAGAGGCCCTAACCAACACTTTTTCAAAATGCGTTATTCACAGATTTANCCATACTCATGGAGAAAAGTAGGGGTTATTGGAAAAGGGGGCGTGGCGGCGCACTGAAACTTTTACTTATCTGTAAACACGTAACGTTACCTTAATTCACAGAGGCCCTAACCAACACTTTTTCAAAATGCGTTTTTCACAGATTTTGGTAGGATGTATTAAATTACACCTTTAAGACAAATTTTAGGGTAATAGTTTTTGATACTCATTTTATAGTGTTTTTTGCTTCTTCAGTAAAAAAAAAAAATTTGGTTAGGGCCTTTGAGAATTACGATATGTACTTTTTCGGTACGTGTGTTTATGAGTGAACCCCTCCTAAATGCCTGAAACGCTTTTAATGACTTTTTTAAATGTGTTTAAGCGGGTGCCTGTATAATTTAGGTTCACAACTTGAAACACCAGGTGGCGCTGGAGTCGAGTTATTACTCAAGATCGTATTTATTGTCCGATTTGGCTCATATTCGAGACATATGTATATTGGTAACGGTAGGGGCACACAGAGAGCTGCAGGGTGGCGCCAGAGTCATCAAGTGGATTCACTCGGAGACACCAAGGATCAAAGTTAAATTGCCACCGTTAAATCAACCACCAGAACCATTGCGGTCCTTACTTAACGGAGACTAAACAGAATAAAGACAATTCTTGATAAAGGCCTACAAATACAATTGTAAGACATTTAAGGTATTTCGTCTGAAATAAGTCTATGTATATTGGATTTCAGTGGACTAATGATACTCCCCCATTTTGAACTTACCACCAACTGTACTATACAGATTGAAGGACGATTCACCATCGAACCAGATCATTATTGACACAATAACTTCTTCATGGACATAACTCTTTCATTATGTCATTTAATATGGACAATGCCTTCTGACGACCACAAAACCAAACGTGAACGTGAATTTTTGGTGAAAACGTTGGACCAAATGTTTAAATAAAAAATTAATTTTGGGCCGGGTCTGTATGTAGTATGTGTGTAATTACATGTATATGTACATTCTTTTCTTTTACGTAGACTTCTAAAATGTAATTACATGTATATGTACATTCTTTTCTTTTACGTAGACTTCTAAAGCACGTCAAATACTGGCTCTTGATTAGCTGAAACGATTATTTTTGCAAGCTGAAAAAAATGTATTACTTTAAAATCTAGTTGTTGGTAATTAAGCAAAAGGCGGGACAACTTGGCACCTACCTGTCTCATAGTGGCTTCGTTGAAAGCCACATTCATCATCATTTGAAAGACTTAAAAACTTATTATTTTTCTATTAACTGTAGCTGACCTTTTCCGCAGCGTGTTTACAATTAGCGCTGCAAGAAACGTGTAACTCTTGATGTATTTTATATAAAAGTTGTATATTTAAAGTCGTGTTAGCGTAAGAATATGTCTTCACATGCCATTATAGGCATGGAGTTCCAAATAGCGTTTTTTTTATTGAAATTAAATAAGCAGTTCGAATTGTTCGCAGTCATCGAATGGATATACATATGTACATACATACATAGAGTACATATTAAAATGCTAAAGTAAATAAATGCAGCCGCAGAGTCCAAATTTCCGATCAAAAAAAAAATAAAATAAAAATCAAGTTGTTTCTAATAATTTTCTAAGCGTCCGAGTGTATTTCTGGCGGGAATAACATTTTGCTTGAGTAGCAACACTGTTTACGACCCTAAATAGATAAAAATTACATTTTAATACGGAAGGTAATAGGGAAGGTTACAATAACCAAATGAAGTAATTAAATGCTTTCTATACTTACTTAATTAAGTCAGCCAAACGTTATTGCTACGCTGGCATCAATGTTAATGCATACCATTTTAGCAATTAAAGTGTGCATCTGTGGGTACTTAAAATTATTATTTTCATCTAACTGACTTTTTTTATTTGCATAACGAATCTACACTTTAAATTGATAGCTTGTTTGTTTTATTAGCTTAGCGAATATTTGCCTCACAAATGAGTCGTCTTTTACATACTGCTCACGCGCGCCAGTAAGCGAACAATAGTTTAAAAAAAAAAAAAAAAACTTTAACAAATTGCTACAAAAATTTTAATCCGTAATGACAAATTGTGCATCATTTGAAATGCAAAAATGTGATTGGCTGTAACGCAATTATATACTTATGTATATAGTATGTATGTATGTATGTTTTTATGCAAGTATTCATAATTAACTCCGAAGCAGCAGTAGTGGCGTGCAGAATTGAGAGCATTGCGCTGCCAGAAGCTATAGGAGTTTCGTACTTAAATATTCGCACTAACTGGTAATTATCTATGTACCTACATATGTATGTACGTATTTCCATATACATTAATACTTACGTGTGTGTTAATTTTTTTTTTTTTATAAAAATGCATCTTATTCTAAATTATGTGTGGCTATGTAATGAACATCAAGAATTTAGAGGATTGGTTGAGCCATAAAATCACAGCTATGTATGGAGATTCATCTCATAAGCGCTACGAGCGCAAACACATAATCATAAATATTCATACATTGTATCTACACTGCGTTGCATAATTATAAGACCGCCACATATTAACAAGTTTTGACTATTTATTTTTATATTTTTTAATTTCAATTATTTTCTCTTAAAAACATAGTTCATTCTATAATAAACACCATTTGTGAACACTATTTGTGTAAAAATTATAAACATTGAGCGAATTCTCACAAAAATTTTACACTTTTCTTAATTTTTGGAAAAGTTTTGCGTTTGCAGTTTTACAGCCCATACAATTTCAGTATAATAAAGTGCATATGGCTACAAAATATATTTAATTTTTGGAAATTTTTTTAGGTGACGGTTTCACTACATAATTTTTTTTTAATTCATAAAAATTAACGGTATTTTTTCAAACAGTTTACAATTTTGGTGAAAATTCGCGGAATTTTTAAATTTTTTGCACAAGCTTTTCAAATGTGGATTTGTATGGTTTTTGCGATAGAATGAATCATATATTTATCAGAAAATAATTAAATAATATAAAAATAAATTGTCAACACTTGTTAATGTGTGGCCGTCTTATAATTATGCAACGCAGTTTGTTCCATGTAGTATAACTAAATAAGGTAAAATATAAAATAAATCAAATCTGCTATTTGCGGTTATATTCTCGTGGGTGTGTGCTTAGATTCAATTCAATTGCCGTTCAGTTGATTTTCTCTTTAGCTTCGGGCGTTTATTATTGGTTCAATTTGTCCGATGCATTATACAACAATACATGAAGTTTGTAGTAGTTACGGATGTAGTAAATTCGATTGGCATATTTTGCGGCGCGTAGTGTTGGCAGTATGCAAGTACTCGGCTGCGGCAAGAGGGCGATTTTGCCCATTATTGTGATTGGTCGAAACTTATCGTGTTAATGGCATAAATAATTTAGACTATTAATCTTTGTTGGGTGTTTATTTGAAATTACATGGGATTCCTTTTAATTTGATTAATGAAGTGAATGAAATCGTTATGACTTTAAGCTGATAGCTGGCGTGGCGTGATTATAAACAGAATGAACTTAAATAAATGTGTCATTAATCACATTTCATAAGCGAATATTACAATGTCCGCTATCATCTTTAATATTTACATATATTGTAAGTACACTGCTGAGACACAACCGTGCGACAGTAAATTTTTTACATACAAACATTAATATATTCGCAAAATAAAGGGCCCAAAATAGTAAAATGAGGTTTTTTGCTTTTCTCTCTGACGTCAGAATTTTTCTTAAAAGGACTTTACAATTTTAAGGATACCTATGAGTAATTAAAAAAAAATATTTAGAAAACTCACTGCAATGTAAAATAACAATATTCATGTCATATAAAAACGGAAATTCTGTAGAATAAAAAATTTTAATTTTTGGCGCATAAAGACGAATAGGTACTGAAAAAGTCCTTTAAAACGTCATCCTTGAATATCCTTGAAATTTTGCAATATTATATTTTAAAAAAAATTTATGTTATGGACTAATTTTTTCATTTATTTGATATCCATTATTATTTTTTTACATTGCTCTGGATTTTTTAAATAACACTGGTTTACAGCAAAAATGTTCCAAGGATGTCACTATCCAATTCCCATGTAAAGTACTCGCTAAATCCGAAAATCTAGTAATCTAGCAATTTACTGTTCTCAGCTATAACAAAAAAAAAATGATTCCACTTAATCACGTTTCAGGTAGGAGTGTTAACCGTTTAACATGGACGCAGGTGGACGCAGCTAAAATTTCTTTTGCTATTAGTTTAAAGTGTACAAATTATTTTTGTACCAACCAACCTCCACCATACAGCGCCGCATGGTTTTTATGCTCTCCTCAAAAACACTAAAAATCCATAATATCACAGAAATGTTCTTAACCCTGTAAGGACTAGGAAACATTATGAGAACGCTATTGAGCTCAGTATTGAAGATGAAGACAAATCCAGTTTCAATCGATCATTCAACTATCATTGCTGATCCCATAAAATGCATATTCAAATTCCTACATACAAATTCTATTCATATTTTGCCACTATCAGACCACTGTGCGTTGTTCAGGCTGATTTTTATTTTTTTTTTTTTGTTATTATAAAAGTATTGTCCAAGCTTTAACCAAAACCATAGAAATCAGAGCTTCAAGCTTTATAGAAAATTTAGGAAAATTCATCAAATTTTGATGCTTTTTACTCTGAAACTTTACAATATTTTTGTGTATGCATTTTATAGCCCATGAAGTGCAAGCTCCAAGCGTCTAAAAAATTGCATTGATTTTTAATATTTATTTTTTTGCTGGCGGATTTTTGCACTTCTTTTCCATATAAGCAAGGATTTCTTATGAAGTAAAATGCGGGAGAGACCGTTCGCAACAAAATTAAATAAAATCAACGCCAGTTTTATTTAAATATTACTTGAAGAACCGAAACAGTAGTCACAAAAAAAATATATATCAAAAATCAATGCGATTTTTTAGCTGCTTGAAATTTGCACTTCATGAAACTAAAACTATTTTAAAGTCATATGTCATTAAAGCATATTTTAATTGTCTTTCGAACAAGATACTGCTTGCGTTGATCGCAATTCACATTGTTTAGCAATAAACAATTTTGAATGAAGTGATACCCCAAAAAACACCAAATTAACGTTATTTCAAAATACTTGTGGAAAAATACATCCATAAAATTCTTTTATACAAATTTTAAAGCTACCTCCCTTGAGCGGAAACCTCTCTTGTTCGGACAAAAGTCGACTGGTGAGTATGCGCTCAAGGAACGTTTCACTGTATATATATTTTATCGGTTTAAAAGATTTTTGGTGTTATTACAAAATGTCCTCATTTTGGAAATTCGAAATAACTGTGCAGATGTGATCACCTTAAAAAAAAATAGATGGCAACTCTAATTAAAAATATTATCAGCCTATAATAGTTTTCTTAAAACTCTTTCGTTTGACACTAATATTTCGATATTTCATTTATATAACTTTCGTATAAGTCAAACAAAATCGACTTTTCAAACAGGTGGCAACCCCTTTAAAATCATTTTCAAACTAAAATCTTTCGCCTGGCATTGTTGTATATATTTCAATTAACTTATGAATTAAGTTGAATTTAGTTTTTTAAGCACATGGCAACTCTCCTAAATACAGTTTAGAAATAAATTATTTTCAAATCCATGTCGAATGATACCCATCTTTTGACAATCCATTAAACTTATTAAATAATTTGAGCTTAATTTTTTCAACACAAAAAAAACAAATGTTCAGCTTAAAGATTTTTTAACACTCGTTCTTTTGATAACCACATTTTAAAAATGCATGTAACTTTTGCATAATTAAACGAAATACCACTTTCTAATCAGGCGGCAACCCTCTCAAAAATTAATTTCCTTAAATATTTTCGTCTGACATTGTATTCCATGTAACTGATGAATTGAGTTGAAATTTATTTTTTAAACACGTGGCAATCCTCCTAAATATAGTTCTTAAATAAAGGATTTTAAACCCATTACCATTGATAAACATCGTTTAGTAAATCATTTAACTTATTAAATAAGTTTGTTTAGCCCTTTAAACTGGGGCAACCTCAAATATATTCTAAATTGTCATACTAAGTATTTCTTGAAGCTCTGTCATTTGACATCCATCGTTAATATTTCATATAAAAATTAGTTCAATTAGACTTCTAAAATAGGTGGCAACCCTATTCCAAATATTTTCAAACTACTACCTTCTTAATCCTCTTTTGTATGACACCCATATAGCAATACCTTATTCACCTACCTAATTCCTTTAATTAAAATTGAATTACATTTTTTTAACATGTGGCAACCCTCCTATACGTAGTTAAGTTGTAAAGCATTTTCAAAAGCATTTCGATTGATACCCATATTTAATAATTGATTTAAATTTTTAGTTAATTTTGGCTCAATTTCTTAACAGGTGGCAACTCTTTTCGAAAAAGTGAAACCTTATTGCACATCTACAGGGCAAGCGCTTTAATTTGACACCCCATTTTCGGAAATCGAACGAACGGTGCAGATCTTTTATGCTGCACAAAAAAGCCTTCGCGTATTATATATGTACATACATATGTATATATGTATGTAGATGGGTATAAATTAAAAGAAAAATTCAAGATGAGATTAATTATAACTTTTGTTTTCAATTATGCTCTTTGAACATGTTAAAAATGTATGTTAAAAATGTGTATATCCTTCAAGATTTTTAAATTTGAATAATCCTACTTTAATTTAAATCATCTAAATATATGTAAGGTTATTGTAGGATAAAAATTGCAAAGAATATTTTCCTTTAAATTTTTCAACGTCTTTAGGAGAAATTCTGCCATCCTATTACAAATTTTAAAGATGCAGATTTACTAGAAACGCGTCCAAATATGGGAAACATACCGAATTTTTCGCATTTCCAACGTTTTCATGGACGATTAATATAAGTTATTAACTAAAACTTCAACTAAAAGTCGACATCAAGTCAAGCTCTGCTCAAGCTAAAGTCCCTGATTTTAACCTTTTTTTTTACATGCAAAATTTAACGACTTTGGGATATTACTATAATTTGTGAATCCCTGACACAATTTATGAGTCATTATTACTAAGAAACATAAATCTCACTTTCAAGCTGTATAAAATTTGACACATACCACAAGCAAGTCAAAAATCTCCAAGTTACAGGGCATACCCAATTCACTTGGCGGCCGCTGTCAATCTGTTCTTACAGTAAAATAAAATGCTGAGCTTCCGCAGTAAAAAANCCCATGCCATGTAACTGCATACCCAATTCACTTGGCGGCCGCTATCAATCTGTTCTTACAGTAAAATAAAATGCTGAGCTTCCGCAGTAAAAAACTTCTCCTAATTATCTGTAAGCATCTATCGTTAAATGTTTACGTTGCAGAATAAAAAAAAATAAAAAATAAAACCTAAACATAAAAGATTTTCGATCGACGTGTTAATATGTATGTATTTTTAAGAAGTGCGATAATGGAGCGCTATTAGCCATGCTTGCTGGCTGGCTGACATGCTGGAACGCAACGCGCCTCACCTTGGCGACATTCAAGTCAAAAAAATCGCATTTAATGATCAGCCAAAAAATTAGTAAAGCTCGCACGTAAAACGCCAGAGTCGCGCGTTATTCGAAGCACATCAATCACAGATAAATAAATCTGTTGGCAAGCAAGTGCAAAGATGTTCTAAAATTTTGAAGAGGGAGTGTATGTATTCATGAAAAAGAAGGCGGAAAGAAGTATGAAGATCAAGATGAAGACGTTTGCTGACATGCGACAGGGGCGACAGAGGCGACAGCTGAAGTGACAGGCAATGCGTTCGTTTTGGTTTTGGCTGAGCAATTTGGAGCATACATACATACATATGTACTCCTTGTACATTTGTCCACACACCTACGAGCTAAACTGCTCTTGAAAGCTAAAACATTGCTAATTTGACTTCTTTTGCAATTGTGATGTTGTTATAGAAATGTTGGACATAAGCATCCCTGCAGGGAAAGCTACTAGTTGTGAACAAGAATTCTACC
>NW_016168256.1:18562-19653 GCF_001687245.7 Rhagoletis zephyria | reverse complement strand
GTGTGTGTTTACGTGGTATTTTCTGGGTGTGTGTTCTAGGGTTAAATATGTATGGCAATATGTTTAGAAAGGTTTTGGTTTTAAAATATTTTTGTTAGTGTTTCCACCTGGATTAAAATTCGAGTGTAATTAGACTATGCATAAGTAAAATGAAATATTAAAATATGACGTGAAATGAAGGTCGTCATCCTTAGTTTGAATGTTTAGGATATCAAAAAAAAGGTACATTTAAATTATTTAATAATAATTTAATATTTAAAATATGGGTATCAACTGAAATGGGTTTAAAAAGGCTTTATATCTGAACTGTATTTAGGAGGGTTGCCACGTAAAAAATCAAATTTGACTTAATTCATCCAGGTGCATGAAATATGTAAGCATCACAATATCATACGCAAGAGATTTGTTTATTTCTTAACTATATTTAGGAGGGTTGCCAGCGTTTTCAGAAGTCTTAGCTAACTTATGCACAAATCCGAAGACAAAGATAATGAGAAGACGAGCGCGAACAAGAAGAAGAATACTAATACGAGGACCTAGGCTAATGTAAAAGGTAATTCAAATTTCTGCAGTATGAAAGGAAATAAAAGTGTATCGAAGAAGTGATAAACGCTATCTATTTATAAGCTGATGGTACATTTGATTGAAGTTAAGGCTGCATCCCCGGAGTTCCGCATTAAGGTAGCTATGGAACGGTAGAGGGAGTTCTCCTGATTTCAAATATATATGGGTGTTTCCATACAGCCGTACGCGACATTCGTTCGCTTATAGAGTAACGTAAATCTATCAAAAATAGAAGTTAAAGAAAAAAAAGATTACGGTTATGTTGCAACCAAAGGGTACTATGTTTGAGAAAAAAATAAGCAGCCTCGAAACTTTGGTGTGGAAAATATCCGTTCAAAACCAGGTGATAACGTACGCGACAAAATAAGAAGTGGTTTTAAGGTACATATACATATATGCGAAGGTCTGCGAATCATGAGAGCTTTTCTTTTCTTTAAAAATTCCCAAACTAAGCTAAATAATGTACCTTTACAATCCTTCCATTTTTTGATAGAAATTATCTCTGGTTAGTTTTTATTAAAAAAAAT
>NW_016168256.1:8592-16014 GCF_001687245.7 Rhagoletis zephyria | reverse complement strand
AGAACTCTTCTCGCCACCGTTTCATTGTTTTACAACTATTCTAAATAATTTAAATGGAAAATTTGCAATTAACATTGGTTTTGATATATTTGATTGAAATTTTCGTACTTACAATAACGTATGCGACAAACTTTAAAGGGTAATAAAATATATTTTTACTTCGGTTGGAAAGAAAATTTTACTGTATATCTTTAGCTAGAAGAATTCTCGCTTAAGAATTTTAATCTGCATTACCTGCGACTGCCAATATACAAATGACATAGACAAACAATGTTTTTGCATAACGTACGCGACATTAGAATACTATCAGAAGCAAATCAAAAAATTACCGTTATTCGAGCTCTAACTTCTCCTTTTTCTCATTTTTATAGTTAGTTGTTATTGCAAATTTTATTTTAAGATGTAATTGTAATGTTACAAATCTCTTAATTTAGTTAATAGGAAAGAGAAAATAGTTCATTTCATTAGAGAAAACTGAGTCGAAGAGACATTCAGTTTTACTCTTCCATTTTTGAATTTAAAATTTCAATAAGCTGAAATACTTCTATAATATAAAAATTTTAGTATTTTTCTCTTATTAATTCGTCTTAAAAACCCTTTTCAGTTGTTTTTATTTACCTCTCGGCGCTATTTCACACAATAAACACTATATTTATGTACACACTTCGGCAAAATAGTTGCATTAAAACCCCGGCCTGAGATTTCCACTTTAATATACAATTCTTAAGTATGGTAGCATACGAGAAGAGTTCTCAATAAATACATTTTATTACTTACGAGAAAAATTGTCGCGTACGTTATGTCGCGTACGTTTTTATAATTTTTTTTAATAAAAACTAACCAGAGATAATTTCTATCAAAAAATGGAAGGATTGTAAAGGTACATTATTTACCTTAGTTTAGGAATTTTTAAAGAAAAGAAAAACTCTCATGATTCGCAGACCTTCGCATATATGTATATGTACCTTAAATCCACTTCTTTTTTTGTCGCGTACGTTATCACCTGGTTTTGAACGGATATTTTCCACACCAAAGTTTCGAGGCTGCTTATTTTTTTTTTTCTCAAACATAGTACCCTTTGGTTGCAACATAACCGTAATCTTTTATTTTCTGTAACTTCTATTTTTGATAGATTTACGTTAGTCTATAAGCGTACGAATGTCGCGTACGGCTGTATGGAAACACCCATATATATTTGCAATCAGGAAAACTCCCTCTACCGTTCCATAGCTACCTTAGTGCGGAACTCCGGGAATGCCAAACTAAATTGCAGCCTTAACTTCAATCAAATGTACCATCAGCTTATAAATAGATAGCGTTTATCACTTCTTCGATACACTTTTATTTCCTTTCATACTGCAGAAATTTGAATTACCTTTTACATTAGCCTAGGTCCTCGTATTAGTATTCTTCTTCTTGTTCGCGCTCGTCTTCTCATTATCTTTGTCTTCGGATTTGTGCATAAGTTAGCTAAGACTTCTGAAAACGCTGGCAACCCTCCTAAATATAGTTAAGAAATAAACAAATCTCTTGCGTATGATATTGTGATGCTTACATATTTCATGCACCTGGATGAATTAAGGCAAATTTGATTTTTTACGTGGCAACCCTCCTAAATACAGTTCAGATATAAAGCCCTTTTAAACCCATTTCAGTTGATACCCATATTTTAAATAATTCTTTTAACTTATTAAATAATTTAAATGTACCTTTTTTTGATATCCTAAACATTCAAACTAAGGATGACGACCTTCATTTCACGTCATATTTTAATATTTAATTTTACTTATGCATAGTCTAATTACACTCGAATTTTAATCCAGCTGGAAACACTAACAAAAAAATTTTAAAACCAAAACCTATTTAAACATATTGCCATACATATTTAAGTTGAGTATCTAATTCCCTTATTTCAAGTTGAATTTTATTTCTAAAACATACGGCAAGTTCAGAAACAAACATTTTTAACCCATGTCAATTTATACCCTTTAATAATCCATTTGACTTTTTAAATAATTTGAGTTTAACTTTTTACAAAGGTTGCAACCCTCTTTAATGTTCCAAATGCTCAAACAATAGATTTCTTAACACTCCTTTGTTAGACGCCCATATTTCAATGTTTCATATAATTTAATTTAATTCGACTTTTCAAACAGATAGCAATCCTGTTCAAATTATTTTTAAATCAAAACCTCGTTAAACGCATGATTAAATAATAGAAGGTTGGATAACCTGGCAGTTGTCTCGCTCCCACATTCTGCATTAGCCTGTGTTGCTTCCTTTTTTGATTTATAGAAACTACTACTAAAATACAAGGAGAAATATTGTCTTCGTATAAAAAGTCCAACAGGCAATAGTGCCGATATTTTCATCGATTGTTTCGTGGAAATTGATTTTCTTATTGCGCAAATTCATGGAATGGAACTAGTTTGAATTAGAACAATAATTTACATATTTCTTTGCAGAGTATCGGAGTTATTCAGCATTTTTATTCAAAAACCTGCGTTTTACTGCAAATGATCTCTGTGTGTCCGTCCATGTTTGGCTAGTGCAGCCGTTGCATCCTTACAAGTGAATAAAAGTGAAAGTGCAAACATTAATAAGATTTTTTCTTGTGCAGGTCAGGATCATTTGTGTGTCCGTCCACCAAATGTAATTCAATTTAAGATATTGAACATGTAATTTTCAATTGCCATTAATATCATAATTGTTAAAAGATTAATTTATATACATTACATCAATTGCATCTTTACTATTTGTACATTTCTTTATATCGCACACCGTCTTCAAAAGAGTCCCAACTCAAAATAATACGTTTGTCAGAAAAACTATTTCTTAGCGCATGATAATCATATGGGCAAGGGCGACTTTGCCTTAGGTTTTTTTTAACAAATTATAACAAAAATTTGCTCCAGCTTTTGCTGAAAGGTAAATAAAAGTTCTGCGTTCATTTTTAGCGCATATTCTCAAAAATGCCAAATTTTGAGTTGTGACTAGGGCTGCAAATTTTGGGGAGTAACATCGAAACATCAATGTTTCGATGCATCGGAAAAATGAACATTGATGCTAAAATACATCGCCAGAAAAACATCGACATATCGATGGTTTCCGATGTTTCAAAATTTGTTAAGTTGTATTCACATTTAAAAGAAAATTTAATACTTTTCAATTCAAACTCTCTGTAATTCTATTAGAAAAATACATACATAAGGATGTATTTCCCTGTATTTATTTACCACTCCTTTATCCTTCCTATACAAATACAAGCCGTCGTAAGTTCGCTGAGCCTAAAGTTTCAAGGCCTAATTTCGTTGAAATTTCTACGGGATTCCGGTCTTTTTTTAATGACTAAGGGCCAATTTCACAGTGCGTACTTAGCTCAGAATCGACAGTTATCTAGAGATTTTCAGTAGAAAAATCTGTAGTTAACTCCCGAATCTGAGTTAACTACGTATTGTGAAATTAGCCCTAAGTAAGCATTTTTAATATCGAAAGATAAGAGTAAACGCGGAATTTCTGAATGTTCCTCAAAAGGATAAGTAATAAAATTCATGGCTAGTCAAACAATTTTAGGAGCCTTATGTTAAAACATCGCTGAAACTGGCATCGATGTATTGTCAATTTAGCGTTCTTAGGAAATTGTAAACATCGATGGCAAGCATCGAATTTTGAACTGATATTATCGATGTTTCAAAAATANTGGAATGGAACTAGTTTGAATTAGAACAATAATTTACATATTTCTTTGCAGAGTATCGGAGTTATTCAGCATTTTTATTCAAAAACCTGCGTTTTACTGCAAATGATCTCTGTGTGTCCGTCCATGTTTGGCTAGTGCAGCCGTTGCATCCTTACAAGTGAATAAAAGTGAAAGTGCAAACATTAATAAGATTTTTTCTTGTGCAGGTCAGGATCATTTGTGTGTCCGTCCACCAAATGTAATTCAATTTAAGATATTGAACATGTAATTTTCAATTGCCATTAATATCATAATTGTTAAAAGATTAATTTATATACATTACATCAATTGCATCTTTACTATTTGTACATTTCTTTATATCGCACACCGTCTTCAAAAGAGTCCCAACTCAAAATAATACGTTTGTCAGAAAAACTATTTCTTAGCGCATGATAATCATATGGGCAAGGGCGACTTTGCCTTAGGTTTTTTTTAACAAATTATAACAAAAATTTGCTCCAGCTTTTGCTGAAAGGTAAATAAAAGTTCTGCGTTCATTTTTAGCGCATATTCTCAAAAATGCCAAATTTTGAGTTGTGACTAGGGCTGCAAATTTTGGGGAGTAACATCGAAACATCAATGTTTCGATGCATCGGAAAAATGAACATTGATGCTAAAATACATCGCCAGAAAAACATCGACATATCGATGGTTTCCGATGTTTCAAAATTTGTTAAGTTGTATTCACATTTAAAAGAAAATTTAATACTTTTCAATTCAAACTCTCTGTAATTCTATTAGAAAAATACATACATAAGGATGTATTTCCCTGTATTTATTTACCACTCCTTTATCCTTCCTATACAAATACAAGCCGTCGTAAGTTCGCTGAGCCTAAAGTTTCAAGGCCTAATTTCGTTGAAATTTCTACGGGATTCCGGTCTTTTTTTAATGACTAAGGGCCAATTTCACAGTGCGTACTTAGCTCAGAATCGACAGTTATCTAGAGATTTTCAGTAGAAAAATCTGTAGTTAACTCCCGAATCTGAGTTAACTACGTATTGTGAAATTAGCCCTAAGTAAGCATTTTTAATATCGAAAGATAAGAGTAAACGCGGAATTTCTGAATGTTCCTCAAAAGGATAAGTAATAAAATTCATGGCTAGTCAAACAATTTTAGGAGCCTTATGTTAAAACATCGCTGAAACTGGCATCGATGTATTGTCAATTTAGCGTTCTTAGGAAATTGTAAACATCGATGGCAAGCATCGAATTTTGAACTGATATTATCGATGTTTCAAAAATATCGACGCATCGTTTGCATCCCTATAGGAATATTAAACCCGGGATCCCGAACTGATGCCAATAACAGAAACTCCTTTTCTTGACCAGTATTGGCTATATTTATTTTTTTATTTAATAATCATAATTGTTTTATAAATGTCTAGCTCATTTTACATATAACACCGCGCGATAGTAAATTTTAAACACGAATATCAATATATTCGCGAAACCATGGGCCAAATATAGTAAAATTGCGTTTTTAGTTTTTCACTCTGACGTCAGTAATTCAAAAATGATTTAAAAAATGTGCTTAGAGAAGAAGTATGGGTATAAAACGAATGAGGAAACCCTGTAATATTTAAAGGTATTCAAGTTTCGAGTGCAGAAGGGCTGGTAAATATTGAAAATGTCATTTTAAAATTTTATCCTTGAAATTTCGCAATATTTGTTCGAATTTCGTTCTTCTAACTTCGTCTTGATGAATCCAAAAAATTAAAATTTTGTAATTTCCAAAGAAATTTTTTGTTTTTTATTCGACATTGCAGTGCATTTTTTAATAATTTTTGGAATTAATCATATCTTTGAAATTACAAAGTCCTTCAAAATAAATCCTGCGATCAGAGAGAGAAAATAAAAACGCCACTTTAAATAAAAAAGTAGGTTTCAAACCATGGTACAATAATTACAGGTATTGTCTTCCTAGAGAGGTTTGCTTCACATCGAAATTCGTGCTTCCTTATTTTCATTTTGACGCAATTCAATGTTGATTCCATTACTTCTTTTTGGCGTTGCTTTTTGTTTTCGCTCAACTTAATTCTTATATATTTTCGTAACAAAAGAAAACACGTTTGAAATTAAGTGAGCCACACAAATTTTGAATTTATTTACAAGAACACTTTTTTTCAGCTTTTGCAAATTGAATAAGATGGTTTGTTAAAAAAAAATACGTGAACATATATGGTATACGGGGTATGGAAAAAGGGATATTTCGTAAACGTTTTAGTGTGGGCAACGATGATATTTTTTAAATAAGGCAGATCGGAATATGCGCTCTCTGGGAAGACAATACCTGTAATTATTGTACCATGGTTTCAAACCCATTTATTTACTAGCAGACACGGCGAACTCCGTCCCGCCCAAGATTTTTATATATTTTATTGAAACTTTTTGGTCCAACATTTTCACCAACAATTCACGTTTACGAATTTCATTGGCACATTTGTCTGCTAAGATTAAGGTTTGGTGGTCATTTTCCGCTTTAAGTGTTATATCCGTTCTTGAAATGCTCCAGTTGTGCGGCATTTCATAGCACGGTTATTCGCAAAGCGAAATAAATTTTTTCCTCTTTACTCCCTGGCGGCAACAATGACCCGGTTCTATAGTGAATGTCCTAGAAGCTTTACAGTATAGTAGGTGGCAATTTCAAAATGGGTGGGAATCATTGTTCTACAGAAATGCAATATACATATACTTATTTCAGACGAAATACCTTAAAAGTTTGAACGCATAATAATATTGGAAAATCACATCCATTGGGCCAATTGCAACGCAGGAGCGTTCGATATACTCAATGGTGCAACAGGTCGATTTAATCTGACCTTCACGGCCCCTTTTCTCACTTGGCTATTTTTAGTAATAGCTCGACTTCAGCACCACTTGGCAGCACGTTTTTGCAATAGTATTGCATACATATTTAAAACATTAGCCAAATCGGATCATAAATAAGATTTTTAGTAATAACTCAACTACAGCGCCAACTGTCGGATTAAATTGTGAAACTAAACCATCCAGAGACCCACTCAAATACACAAAAAGTTTCGTTAAAATCCGTACAACCATTTAGGAGGACTTCACTCACAAACACACCTACAAGGTCGGTACGTTTGTAGGCCTCAAGGCCTCACACCCCTTTTCAAATAGCCCAAATTTTCTCCATGAGTAGGGCTTGATTTCAACTATATACATATCTATATAACTATATACATATGCAGTATAAAAATTCGATTTATATGGGAGGTGCCACGCCCCCCTTTCCAACAGCTGCCCTCTTTCTTCATGAGTATGCGATTGATTTCGTATATCTCCATACCAAGTTCCAGAACTCTACCATGAACACTTCCAAAGATAGGTAGTATGAAAAATTCGGTTTGTATGGAAGATGCCACGCCCCTTTTCCAATTCCTATTTTTCTCCAAGAGTATGCGGTTTATTTCGTACATCTCCATACAAAACTCTAGAACTCAACCAAAAAATTTCCAGAGATAAGCAGTATGAAAAATTCGGTTTGTATGGGAGATGCCAGACCCCTTTTAACAATAGCTAAAATTTTTCTCCAAGGGTATACGATTGATTTCGTATATCTCCATACCAATTTCCAAAACTCTACCATGCACACTTTCAGAGATATGTAGCATGAGAAATTCGGTTTGTATGGGAAGTGCCACGCCCCCTTTACATAT
>NW_016168256.1:0-5939 GCF_001687245.7 Rhagoletis zephyria | reverse complement strand
TCAGTCAGGTTCTTCCGTACAAAGTATGTTCGACAATTATTTTTTGTATGGAGAAAATGAGCAACACCTTCTACTAAAAAAATGTCCAAAAATCAACGCAATTTTTTAGATACTTCAAACTTGCACTTTGTAATACTAAAATTAGTTGGGCTATAAAACTACATACTTAGAATTTCTCTAAAAAATCTGAATAAGAAGTTGCAAATTAGTATGCAAATTTATTGAATTTTCCTGAGTTTTGCACAAAGTTTAGAGATTTTGTTTTTATGTTTTTTGGTGAAGTTAGAACTATATTTTTATTAAAAAATATTGAAAATAAATTAGAATAAAAAACTTTGCATATATTGCGAAAAATTATCTGTGCCAATACTTTTGTCCGGCACTGTACATAAATAAAAGGAAAAATATATAAATTTGTTTATACATACCATGCTTCACCGAAGCTGTATCTGTAGCAACGTTGTGTGTATTGTCATCCAAATCATTAATTGTGTGGTACTCTAATGCAAGTTCTTTCGCCTCAACATCGCCTTTATGTAGTGTACTATCTGTGCCAAGGAATGCCAACTTATCGTCTCTGTTTTCACTTAGCGATTTAGGATTGAAATGATTTAGATGAGTTTTCTCTGTTATTTTTTTATAATCAATAAGAGCAGTATTTGTAATCTCAGACGTTAAGCCCTGCTTCTCACTATTTTCAGGGAAAGAATGTAATTCGCCCTTTATTTGCAACAAGCTGTCGTTTTTCTTTAGGTTTTTACCTTCGCATGCCGCTATTTTACAACGTTTTCTTGTTGTATGGCATTCGCAAGTAGTACAATTTTCTTTGGGAAAAACAGATAAGGAATCCAATTCTTTGGTTTGAGAAGTAGCTCCTAAATCTTCATCATCAGTATTTCGCAAAATTGCACCAATAAAATTACATTTGGATTCACTTGTTTGGAGAATAGTCTTTTCGGTATTCACGACCTTAGATACCTTATCAAGAATGACGGAATTAGCCGCTTTCGATTGAGCGCTGGGGTTACAGCTTTCGTTAGTAACGTTCTTTGAAACATTATCAACAGCAACTGTAAAAAAATTATTTGATTTCACCGCGAGTGCGCAAAAACCAGATTTTTTATCTTGAGTTTCCCCAGATGATATTTCCTTGTTATTCGCGTTCTCCGATACTTTATTAGGTACTACGAACAAAGCCCCATTTGAAGAAACTTCCGATTGCAAATTCTGAAGCTTATCCTTTTGGTTGTCTCTGCTTTCATCTCTAAAATTAAACTCGATATCCTCATTTGTTCTAAGAATATGCTTTTCATTTCCAGCGTTCTCTGATGTTTTATAAGGAGTGGCAAAAATATTTTCGGTTTTTGCTTCACTGTTTTCATAAATACTCGTACAACTTATGTCATCACTTGCTTGAAGAAGTAGCCTGTTTTTATTGACAGTTTCCGGTACCTTTTTAATTACGATAGAAATAGTCTCATTTGATTTGGCGTTCGACTTAAAATTGTTAACTGTATTTTCTTTTTTGTTTTTAGTATCAAATTGGGAGTGGCTTCTGATATCATCATTTGTTTTTAGATTAAGCTCTACGCTGTTAGCAGACTCAGATAATTTGTCGGTATTAATGAAAATAGCGTCTTTTAAAATTTCTGCAAAATTAAAATCGTTCACAATTTCATCTTGGTCTTTTCTGCTTTCAAGTCTTGAAATATCGCTTGTATGATCATTTGTTATGAGAATACGCCTTTTCTTACTATCGATTTCCGATACTTCATAAGGAGATATAGAAATGGGTTCATATAATTGGGCCTTAGATACTCGTTTTTTATCGGATTCGATAGCAACAGTCTCACTTAATTCCACTGTGGAATCATAACTATGAGCCGCATCATCTTGTTTTTCTCCGTTTTCAATAGTGCAAGGTCTGCGAATATCTTCATTTTTTTCTTGAATAAAATCTTCTTTATTACTATCCTCAGGATCTTTGTGGAGACTAATAGAAATAGAGTCATTTGAAAACTTTGTAGACTTACAATCGGCAGCCATTTCATCTCGGTTTCCTCTGCTTTCAAAACAAGCAGGATTGCTGTCATCATTTGTTTTTAGAATAAGCTGTTCGTTAATAAAGGTCTTTGGTTTTTTACAAGACTCAATGGAATCATTTAGTTGGACCGTGTAATTACAATTATCAGCTTGTCTATCTCTGGTTTCCTCATTAAGTACGCCTCTTATTTTAGCGTTGGTAATATTGCCGTTATCGTTATGAGGTATGAGCATGATAAGACCTTTAGTTTCAGATGTCATATCATCTTGATCTTGTTTGTTTACAAAACTAAAAACACTGTTAATATCATCAGTGGTATCTGATTCTTTATTAAGCTCGGAAGAGTCAGGCATTCCATTTACGTTTTCTTTGTTTTCGGGACTGGAAAGATTGCTGATAAAACCTTTTATTATTAATTTGGAACCTAATTTGTATCTACTTATTCGATCGGGTTCTGAGATTATAATTTCTTGACTGGAGGGACAGCTGAAATCTTCGTTCGAGTTAAAATCAAGATATTCGTTTGAAGCGGTAGAAGTAGTTTCATTTGGTTGACTTCTCGTTATACAATCATTAACCAATTTATCTTTGGATCCATTAGAAACCTCTTGTTTACTTTCAAAACTAGTTTGATTACTTATGTTGGTAGAAGCCGCCTCATACACTTTGTCAGGAGCGCAATTAAAGGGCTCAGCAAATTCTATTGTGTGCATGCCATCATCGTATGGTTTATCTGGTGCTACCTCCAAATATAGTTCTCTGTTATCAGAAGTGAAGGAACTGCTATTGTCTGCATTTATTTTAAGAATAACCCTTTCGTTATTAGCTAATTCTGATGATCTATTATAGGTAGCATTAGAAATATGTTCATTTAATGGACCTATAGAATTACAATTATCTCCAGCTTTATCTTCGTTTTCCTCCGAAAATTCTTTACTGAGTTTAGCACTAGAAATATGGTTGGTTAGAATAGTAAGCCCTTCGTTATTGGCAGCTTCAGATACCATATCAGGTTTGGCAGAAAAAGTATCGTTTGATTTTTTTATAATAAACTCTTCGTTATTATCTGCATTTAACACTTTATCAGGAACGACAGAAATAATCGTATCTTTTTTCGATGTGAATTTACTGTTCCCAGGCTCTTCATCTAAGTTTAATTTGTTTACGAAACCAAAATGAGTATTGATATTATAACATGGATTTGGGATAATTATTTGGGTATCTGATACTTCATCAGGGGCGACAAAAGAAGTTTTATTTGTCTGTGGCGTGGATTTACAATTTTCAGATATTTTACCATGTTTTTTTTTTAAAAATGCTGTTTTTTGCTTAAAACTAAAAATACCATAATCATCCTCGTTTGTTTTACGAGTAAGCCTTCCTTTAATTGTAATCTCAGAAACTTTACTAGGAGAGATAACAATAGCCTCAGTTATATTCGTTGCGCTCCCATGAACCTTATCCGTTGTTTCCTGACATTCAGATGCTCTGTCAACAACGTTGCTAATAGAGTCAGGCCTGGAATTTGTCCCGCCTTCTTTGAGGCTTAAAGCAAGGTTTTTATCGGCAGCAATAGAATTATTATCATTTGGTTGCTCAGTGGTTATAAAATTATAAATCCCTTTATCATTTATTTCCTCGGGAATCATTTCTATGCTTTCAAAATACAATTGACTGCCTGTATCGTCGTTAGTCATTTTAGATGCTGATCTATGAGGCATAGAACTATCCCCGGTCATTGCTTCTTGATTTGACTTTGGTCGATCAGAGAGTACGTTTTTGTTTTTCTCAATTGAACAGGGACCTAGATATTTATTTTTTGATAATGATCCGGCGATTTGCGACTCTTCCTGATCGTTTGCCATTTGATCATCGCTGATTTCGTCTTTGACTATTTTAGGATCGGATTCTGAAAGGATTTGTTTTTTAAAGTAAGTAAGTTTTTTTAATTTGTCTGAAGCGAGGAAACGTTTTCTTTATTACCTGTATTTTCCAAATAATGTTCTGATTCTCTTGCCAATTTTCTCAGTATGTTTTCTTTATATGCTTCACTCGAATTATAATTATCTGCAAAATCAAACCGAATTTATAAGTCAATTGTAAGGTATGGAATTTGCGATTAATCGTTTAATCAAAATTTTAATTAATCATAAGTTAGTTACTCAGTTAAATAATTAATGCAAATTTTAGGTAAATGCAAAGATTTCTTGCGGCAGTTGTTGAAATTATTGAGATCATTCCGATGAAAATTCAATACGCTCGTTAGCAATGAATATAATAAAATCAATGACATAGCATACAATGCCATTGCCTGATTCTTTTGGTTTTATATGGCAATAATTAATCACATAGCACATTAGTAACATATTTATCAAGTTAAAAATATATCGGGCTAGTAACATATTCAACATCCTTTCCCCACCCCCTCCGAAAGCAGAAGGCTTAAAAAACAAAACATTTGATCCACATTTGTGCAAGGGAGAAGGAAAAGCCTGTCTAGAAGAGACAGGGAAAAATCATTCCAGATCAGTGGGGTTCGGATACTCCTAATGCGTAAAATTATTTGTATTTAATCGGAAGCACGCACAACTTCTGAACTGGACGATCCCTTATGCCTGTCGAAGTTTTAACGCCAACGTTCCTCACTAGCCCATCTGCGACTGGGTAAACTTTCTCGACTCGACCTACCGGCCAAACTGCAGGAGGACGATTTTTTTCCAATACAAGTATCTACCATGTCACCAGGTTTGATGTTTTTCCGCGGGTGATACCATTTCGAGCGTTTCTGCAAATAAATAAGCAATTTATCCTTCCAGCGATGCCGGAACAATTTTGGATGATGCATTTATGATCGCCCAAAGAGAAAATGGTCTGGTGTCAACATTTCCAAATCATTGTGGTCGTCAGTAAGCGGTACTAAGGGACACGAGTTTAAACAGTATTCGATTTGTGTAAGAGTTGTATAAAGCTGATTATCTGATAATATGCGCCAGCATATGACCCCTCGTACTTAGTATTTCATGGACTTAGCCCTGGCCCCCATATTCTACCTTAGTGCGGTGGAGCTGGGGAGTTAAACTGCCGGGTAGTTCCCAGATTAGCTTGCTCAGCAAGGGGAAACCTGTTCTTCCATTCTGTAGCGCCAGTTGTTTGCCAGATACTTAAAATAAAAATCGCACCAAATTATAGATTTCTATATATCTGTGGCCATAAGCAATAATGGCCTAAGTCGAAAAACCTGAATTCGAAAAAAAACGCTTTAAAGATTTGGATTATAATGTTAACCTAATGGGGAAACCAAAATATTTTCATCTATAACTTTTTAAATAACATAGGTAACGAGATGGGAGTTTCACTTCACTTCGACTTAGGCGGTTATTGCGTAAGACCACAGATATGTATGTATGTATGTACATTGCCGCTTTAAATTATTGGCACAGAGAATTTTTTTCAATGTACATATGCTAAACATTTTTTGCTTAAAAGTTTCCGCGAATTTTTTGTAAAAATATTGTTCATACTAAAACAAAAAACATAAAAAAATATCTTAACTTCCTGCAAAACTTAGGAAAATTCAATAAATTTGCATAACAGTNACCTGAATTCGAGAAAAAACGCTTTAAAGATTTGGATTATAATGTTAACCTAATGGGGAAACCAAAATATTTTCATCTATAACTTTTTAAATAACATAGGTAACGAGATGGGAGTTTCACTTCACTTCGACTTAGGCGGTTATTGCGTAAGACCACAGATATGTATGTATGTATGTACATTGCCGCTTTAAATTATTGGCACAGAGAATTTTTTTCAATGTACATATGCTAAACATTTTTTGCTTAAAAGTTTCCGCGAATTTTTTGTAAAAATATTGTTCATACTAAAACAAAAAACA